>NC_058415.1:48619462-48862276 GCF_002201575.2 Neomonachus schauinslandi | reverse complement strand
AGAAAGAAAGAAAGAAAGAAAGAAAGAAAGAAAGAAAGAAAGAAAGAAAGAAAGAAAGAAAAAAGACAAGGAAAGGAAAGGAAAAGAAAGGAAAGGAAAGGAGGAAGGAAGGGAGAAAGGGAGAAAGAGAGGAAGGAAGGAAGGAAGGAAGGAAGGAGCAAAGAAAAGCCTAGACAGACCTTATATTCTTCACAAAAATTAATGCAAATGAATCAAAGACCTAAATATAAAATGTAAAACTCTAGAACTCCTAGAATGTAAAATAGAAGAAAACCTAGATGGCCTTGAATATAGCAAAAGCTGAGAGAACTAAAAGTAAAAACCTGCTTGTGTTCCCTCTCTCACTATGTCTCTCTCTGTCAAATAAATAAGTACAATCTTAAAAAGCAGACAAATCATAAAGATATTTTGACAAATTTTCTCAGTAACCAATAGAACAAAGAGAAAAAAATCAGGAAGGATAAATCTATTTAAATAGTAAGATTAACAGAATGGCCTAATCAAAATATATAAAACAAGGTATTAAACAAATTCAGCATACACATGCACAGAAGTCAGTGGCATTCCTATACACCAACAACAAGACAGAAGAAAGAGAAATTAAGGAATCGATCCCATTTACAATTGCACCCAAAACCATAAGATACCTAGGGATAAATCTAACCAAAGAGGCAAAGGATCTGTACCCAGAAAACTATAAAATACTCATGAAAGAAATTGAGGAAGACACAAAGAAATGGAAAAACGTTCCATGCTCATGGATTGGAAGAACAAATATTGTGAAGATGTCAATGCTACCTAGAGCAATCTACACATTCAATGCAATCCCCATCCAAATACCATCCACTTTTTTCAAAGAAATGGAACAAATAATCCTAAAATTTGTATGGAACCAGAAAAGACCCCGCATAGCCAGAGGAATGTTGAAAAAGAAAAGCAAAGCTGGCGGCATCACATATCCAGACTTCAAGCTCTATTACAAAGCTGTCATCATCAAGACAGTATGGTACTGGCACAAAAACAGACACATAGATCAATGGAACAGAATAGAGAGCCCAGAAATGGACCCTCAACTCTATGGTCAACTAATCTTCGACAAAGCAGGAAAGAATGTCCAATGGAAAAAAGACAGTCTCTTCAACAAATGGTGTTGGGAAAATTGGATAGCCACATGCAGAAGAATGAAACTGGACCATTTCCTTACACCACACACAAAAATAGACTCCAAATGGTTGAAAGACCTCATTGTGAGACAGGAGTCCATCAAAATCCTAAAGGAGAACACAGGCAGCAACCTCTTCGACCTCAGCCACAGCAGCTTCTTCCTAGAAACATTGCCAAAGGCAAGGGAAGCAAGGGCAAAAATGAACTATTGGGACTTCATCAAGATAAAAAGCTTTTGCACAGCAAAAGAAACAGTCAACAAAACCAGAAGACAACCGACAGAATAAGAGAAGATATTTGCAAATGACATATCAGATAAAGGGCTTGTATCCAAAATCTATGAAGAACTCATCAAACTCAACACCCAAAGAACAAATGATCCAATGAAGAAATGGGCAGAAGACATGAACAGACATTTTTCCAAAGAAGACATCCAAATGGCCAACAGACACATGAAAAAGTGTTCAACATCACTCGGCATCAGGGAAATCCAAATCAAAACCTCAATGAGATACCACCTCACACCAGTCAGAATGGCTAAAATTAACAAGTCAGGAAATGACAGATGTTGGTGGGGATGCGGAGAAAGGGGAACCCTCCTACACTGTTGGTGGGAATGCAAGCTGGTGCAGCCACTCTGGAAAACAGTATGGAGGTTCCTCAAAAAGTTGAAAATAGAGCTACCCTACGATCCAGCAATTGCACTACTGGGTATTTACCCCAAAGATACAAATGTAGTGATCCGAAGGGGTACATGCACCCCAATGTTTATAGCAGCAATGTCCACAATAGCCAAACTGTGGAAAGAGCCAAGATGTCCATCAACAGATGAATGGATAAAGAAGAGGTGGTATATATATACAATGGAATATTATGCAGCCATCAAAAGGAATGAGATCTTGCCATTTGCAACGACGTGGATGGAACTGGAGGGTATTATACTGAGCGAAATAAATCAAACAGAGAAAGACATGTATCATATGACCTCACTGATATGAAGAATTCTTAATCTCAGGAAACAAACTGAGGGTTGCTGGAGTGGTGGGGGGTGGGAGGGATGGGGTGGCTGAGTGATAGACATTGGGGAGGGTATGTACTATGGTGAGCACTGTGAATTGTGTAAGACTGTTGAATCATAGACCTGTACCTCTGAAACAAATAATACATTATATGTTGGAAAAAAAAAAAAAAAGAAGAAGAAGAAGATAGAAGGAGGGGAAGAATGAAGGGGGCAAAATTGGAGGGGGAGACGAACCATGAGGGACGATGGACTCTGAAAAACAAACTGAGGGTTCTAGAGGGGAGGGGGATGGGGGGATGGGTTAGCCTGGTAATGGGTATTAAAGAGGGCATGTTCTGCATGGAGCACTGGGTGTTATACGCAAACAATGAATCATGGAACACTACATCAAAAACTATTGATGTAATGTATGGTGTTTACCATAACATAATAATAATAAAAAAGAAAAAATAAAAAAGCTTTCAAAAAAAAACCATCCAGGCCCAGATAGTTTCACTGGAATATTCTACCAAACATTTAAAAAAATTCTTATTGATTTTATACAATTTTGCACAATCTCTTCCAGAAAATAAAAGAGGAAGGTACACTTCAGGTAATCAGACAAAGACACTAAAAACAAAACTATAGACCAGTGGCTATCATGAATGTCAATACAAAAATCCTCAACAAAATATTAGCAAATAGAATCCAGTGGGGATTCCACACTCAGCAAGGAATCTGTTTGAGATTCTGTCTCTCCCTCTCCTGCTCCCCCTCCCCACCCCACTCATGTGCTCCCTCTCTCTCAAAAAAATAAATAAATCTATGATATCATCACAACTTCAGAAAAACTATGCATTTAAATGACAATGGCCATTGTATTCGGGAAATGGGATTATGGGATATGTTTAATAAATTTTAATGTTACCACATTGTTATTTCAATTAAAATGTTTTTACAATTCTAATTTTAAATATTAAAATTTTTTTCTTGCAAAGTAAAAAAAAATAAAAGAAACACAGCAAATTTAACCTAAATAAAGTATAACAAAGTACATAAAAAATAAGTTAAAAATTTAATAAAATAAATATTTAAGAAATAGGTTTAAATGGGGCATTTGGATGGCTGAGTCAGTTAAGCATCTGACTCTTGATTTAGGCTCAGGTCTTGATCTCAGGGTCATGAGTTGGAGCCCCACATCGGGCTCCACACTGGGGATGGAGCCTGCTTAAGATTCTCTCTCTCTCCTCCCTTTGCCCCTCCCCACCCTACTCATGCATGCTCTCTCTCATTCAAAATAAAATAAAATAAAATAAAATAAAATAAAATAAAATAAGGCTCAACAAAATCAAAGGTTTTTTAAAAATTAAGAAAACAGGTAAAGTCTGACAAGCTTGATCAAGAAAATGGGAGACAAAGGGGGTGATCCAAAAAATATTTTCATGAATATAAAAAAAGACATAATTATAGATTCAATGGACATTGAAAATATGATTACACTATAAGTGATTTTATGCCATTATATTTAAAAATGTAGATAAAATGTACAAACTCCTAAGATAACACACTAAAACTGATACAAGAATAAATGAAACTAAGAATTTATATTTCTTAAATAATTTGAATCTATAATCAAAACCCCTCTGTCAGGGAAAACTTCAGTTTCAATGGTTTAATCTTACAAATATTACTTAAGGAATAAATAATACCAATACTACAGAATCCTTACTTTTTGCACAGTAGAGAGAATATATCCCAATTAATGGTGAAATATTGAACATTTTCCCCTCCAGTATCGGTTTCAAGATGATGATGCCTAATAACATCACTTCAGTTGAGTGATATATGGGAGCTTCTAGATAATATAATAAACAAGATTAAAAAATAAAATAGCTGAGGATTGAAAAAAATAAAATTCTCATTATATCCAGATCACAGGACTGTCTACAAACACTTGATAAATTTTAAAATCCATCAGTAATTTAAGTCGTTAGATACTACATGAAAATCAATTTCATTTCTAAAAACACAAGAAAATAAAATTTTAAAATACTATGTAATAAGATTAATATTGTAAACATAAATTTTCCCAAATTGTGATATAGTTTCAATTGTAATATAATAAAAAAAATTTTAAATTACCAAGTTTTTTGTTTTGTTTTTTGAGGTAGGAATGCAGAAATTTATGTGATTCTAGAATATATATGGCAGTGAAACAAGCCAGGAAATGTTAATACACACAAGAACAAAATCAGAGGTTTTCTCTACAGAATATCAAAGTTAATATAAAGCTACAGTAATTAAGATATTGTGGCATTGGCCCAAAATTGAACTACAAAACCAAAGTAACAAAATAGAGGGCCAAATATAGACACACCTACATATGGAGACACACTTTATAATTAATGGATAAAAGACAATCATTTAAATAAAATGTGGGCATTTGGTAAATAAAATATCAATGTAGAGAAAGGATAACAATTTCCAGCTTCAGATTTCACACATCCATCAATCCCTGTTGAACTCTACATCTAATTATGAAGACCATTTCAATAAAGCTTTTAGAAGGCCATACAGAGACTATTTCTATGACTTTAGATAAGGAAAGGATTTCTTAAATTAGATACAAATGCAATGACTATAAGAGAAAGAACTGATAAAGTGATCAAATCAACTGATAAACTGATAAAATAAGCCATTCAGGGGAAGAAAAGATTTGTACTACATATAACAAAGTGCTACTATTCAGTATAATATAAAAGAACTCATGAATTGATAAGAAAAATACTGAAAACTGAACAGAAAAATGTATAATAAACAAAAAAGACAACCATATGTCTCATAAAACTTTGAAAAAGGAACTAAACTCTTCAGTAATCAGGACATGTGAATTCTCTCACTGATACGGCTAAAATGAAAATGACTAAAAATATAACTTGTTGAAAAGGGCGTGGAGAAACTGGATTTTGTGAACACCGCTAATGGAATACAGTTAGTTAAACCATTTGTAAAACTATTATTATCTACCACGGGTAATATATGCTGACTTTCTCACCCAGCAATTCTCTTCCTAGGTATATATGCAACAGAAATGCATCAAGTGACATCTCTAAGACCATTCATGGAAGTTTTATTCTTTTTTTTTTTTTTTTTAAGATTTATTTATTTGAGACAGCAGAATGAGCAAGCACAAGCTGGGGAAGGGGGAGAAAGAGAGAGAGAATCCTCAAGCAAACTCCCCGCTGGGCATAGAGCCTGATGTGGGGCTCAATCCCAGGACCTTGAGATCATGACCTGAGCTGAAATCAAGAGTTGACAGCTTAATCGAGTGAGCAACTCCAGTGCCCCTGGAAGTTTTATTTTTAATAACAGCAACCCAAATGTTCATTAGCAGAATAAAGGAGGATATAACTAAATAAATTAAAATTACTGAATTATAACCACACACAATAACATGGATAATCCTCTCACATCTTTTATTGGATGAAATAATTCAAACACAAAAGACTATTTTTTTAATAACATTCAAATTATAAGTCAATCAAAACTAAATAATAGAAGTCTAAGTTGAGATAGTAGTTATTTTTAGGAAAGAAGAAAGAACATAATGAATGAGGTGTAGCAAGAGGGGGTTTTTAGAGTATTGTTTACATGGGTCTCACTCTATGATAATTGTTTTAAACAATTATGCATTTGCATTTTTCTGTAAGTATTTTACTACTTTTTAAATGTTACAAAAAGGAAAGGAAAAATTAGATAGTTTAGTAAGTAAAAATATCAAATATCTCTCTTGCCTATATTCTTTGGTAAAATGTATTGAACTTGATCAAGAAAGAAATAAAACTCACTAGCATCTATAACAAATATCAAGAATATCACACTTTCAAGTGTTGATAAAATATGGAGATTTGGAATTCCCATACATTGCAGCAAGGACTGTAAAGTGGTACAACTACTTAAGAAAAGTTAAACATACACCTACCCTCTGATCCAGCAATTTTACTTCTAGGTTTTTACCCAACAATGAAAATATAGGCCTACCAAAAAAATGTGTTTAAAAATGTTCATAGTGGGGCACCTGGGTGGCTCAGTCGTTAAGCGTCTGCCTTTGGCTCAGGTCATGATCCCAGGGTCTTGGAATCGAGCCCCGCATTGGGCTCCCTGCTCAGCGGGAAGCCTGCTTCTCCCTCTGCCACGCCCCCTGCTTGTGTTCCCTCTCTCGCTGTGTCTCTCTCTATCAAATAAATAAATAAAATCTTAAAAAAAAAATGTTCATAGTAACTTTATTCAAAATAGCTCCAAACTGGTAACAACCCTAATATCCTTCAACAGAAGATAGGATAAGCAATGAAATGCAACATAGCAACAAATATAAACAAACTATTGCTACACACAACATAGATAAATCTCACAGCAGTATGTTGAGCAAAGGAAAGCCAACACAAAGGAGTGCACACAGTATAAATCTAATTATATGAAGCTCTACAGTAGGCAAAAATAACCATGTTGATAGGAAATCAACTTCTTGGAAATGGAAATTAAATTGCCTTTTGGGGATGGAAATGAAATGGAAAGTGAGGGAATTTTCTGGGGTGAATGAAAATGTTCTATGTCCTTATTAGGGTGCTAGTTACCTGTAGATAAACATTTTGCAGAACTCACTGAAATTTTATGTTCATATATAAATTGTATGTTAATTGTATGTTATATATATTACTTACATATGCAAATTTAGAATGGGATATTGAAATAATTCGAGATACTGAAATAATTAGAATAGATGGCCCAATCTCCTATTCCCAGATTTGCAACCTAGCAATTGAGACATACATTAGAGAATACAGGGTCCAAACAGAGCTGTAACCAAAGTCTAAATCATGATCCTAATTTTTAATTTTGTGATAGACAGTAGAAATGCAAAATAGAGTAAGAGGTTTTAAGCCCTTAATAATTCAATACTAAAAAAATTAATAATGGAGTAATGTGATTATGATTCAGTAGGTTATTATTGGGGATAATGGCATGAAAAATTTTTGAATAACAAATTAAACACAAATAATGCTAATTTGATATTTGCATTCAAAATCTTATATTTGAAAGGAAACAATATAATGCTGTGCATTATTCAAAAGCATTTGAAAAATAGTTTCCAACTAATTTTATTTAAAAGCAAATAAGGTGACAGTCCAACAGTGGTATATACAATGATTATGATTTAAACTTACTAATGAATAAAATCAGCAAAGACAACAAATGAGAACTTGCAGAGTATTAAAAAAATCCCAATAACTTATGACAATAAAACCTCAAAATACCATAAAAATATAAAATGATGGGGGGGGCAGAGCAAGATGGCTGAGGAGTAGGAGACCTGGATTTCGTCTGGTCTCAGGAATTCAGCTGGATAGGGATCAAAACATTCTGAACACCTACAAACTCAACAGGAGATCGAAGAAAAGAAGAGCAACAACTCTCTCATCAGAAAAGCGACCACTTTCTGGAAGGTAGGACAGGGGGAGAAGTGAATCTGGGGGGAGTTTGGGGGGGATAGGGGGGGGGGGGGGGGGGGCCTCCGTCAGCCGCTTCTGGCAAGTGATAGAGGCACGGAGCACAAAATCGGAACTTTTAGAAGTCTGCTCCGCCGAGGGACGTCACTCTGGTGGCTAAGCGGGGGGTGGAACCCTCATGGGACAGTGTGGTCTCAGGACCCTCGGGGTCACAGAAAGACCGGGGGTGTCTGAGTGTGCAGAGCTCCCAGGTAACGGAGCAGGGAAGCCGGCTGCAGAGGCGGAGCCCAGGCGCGGGCTCTCAGCTCGGGGTTGCCATAAACCGTGATCCGCGGCACAGTCGGGCCACTGCTCCTCCAGCAGGGACCCAACAAGCGGCAGATCCAGGGAGACTCACATTCCTCCCCCGGGAGAAGCCACACGGGACTGCACCACAGGGATCTGCTGGGTTTGGAGACTCCACCCGGGGTCGGGTGCCAGAGATAGAAACGCGTGGTCACAGGCCGGTGAGCACGGAGTGTAGCCGGAGACCGGGGAGACGGGAGTGACTGACGGCTTTTCTCTGGGGGCTCATTGAGGAGTGGGACCCCGAGTTCTCGGCTCCTCCGGGGCAGAGATTGGGAGGCCGCCATTTTCACTCTCCGCCTCCAAAGCTGTACAGAAAGCTCGCAGGGAACAAAAGCCCTAGAGAGCAAACCCGAGCAGATTACTTAGCCGGGAGGGGGCAAGGGTGGGCCAATTCCACCTCCAGCAGAGACATTTGGAAACCATGGCAACAGGCCCCTCCCCAGAAGATCAGCGAGAACAGCCAGCCAAGACCAAGTTTACCCATCAATGAGAACGGCAGAACTCCAGCTCTAGGGGACTACTACACATAGAATTCATGGCTTTTTTACCATGATTCTGTAGTCTTTCAAAGTTAATTTTTTTTTAACTGTCTTTTTTTCTTTTTTTTTTTTCTTTTTGAATTTTTCTTTTTCCCTTTTTCAACCAACATCTTATCAATCCCTTTTTTTTTTAAAAAAAACATTTTTATTTTTCATTTTTAGAGTCATATTCTATCCCTTCATAGTAGTTACCCGTATTTTTGGCATATATATATAAGTTGTTCTCTCTTTAAAATTTTGAGATAGTTTCTTCTAACAGATCAAAATATACCCTAAATCTCTAGTATATGGTGTTTTCTACTCCCCTGCCTGATCACATCCTCTCCCTTTTTTTTTTTTTAAATCCTCTTCTTTCTTTTTTCGAACAACTTCTTATCAATTCCTTTTATAAATTTTTTTATAATTTCCATCTTTACAGTCATATTCCATCCCTTCATCATATCAACCCTTATTTTGGTACATATATAAGTTTTTCTTTCTTTAAAATTTTGGGAGGCACTTTCTTCTAAAAGACCAAAATACACCCCAAATCTAGTGTGTGGCACTGATCTATATACCAGCCTGATCATATTTGATCACATTCTGGTTTTTTTGTTGTTGTTGTTTTGTTTTGTTTGTTTTTGTTTTTATCTTTATCTTTTTCTTCTTTTTCTTTTTTCTCTCTTTCCCTTTCTTTTCCCACTGCTTCAGGTTTTTTCTGATTTGTTTAGAGTATATTTTCTGGGGACGTTGTTACTCTGCTAGCATTTTGTTCTCTCATTAATCTATTCTCCTCTGCACAAAATGACAAGACGGAAAAAATCACTTCAACAAAAAGAACAAGAGGTAGTACCGACTGCCAGGGACCTACTCAATACGGACATTAATACCATGTCAGATCTAGAGTTCAGAATCATCACTTTAAAGATACTAGCTGGGCTTGAAAAAAATATGTAAGTTATTAGAGAAACCCTTTCTGGAGAAGTAAAAGAACTAAAATCCAACCAAGTAGAAATCAAAAAGGCTATTAATGAGGTGCAATCAAAAATGGGGGCGCTAACTGCTAGAATAAATGAGGCAGAAGAGAGAATCAGTAATATAGAAGATGAAATGATGGAAAATAAAGAAGCTGAGAAAAAGAGAGATAAACAACTACTGGATCACGAGGGCAGAATTGGAGAGATAAGTGATACCATAAGACGAAACAATATTAGAATAATTGGGATCCCAGAAGAAGAAGAAAGAGAGAGAGGGGCAGAAGGTATAATGGAGCAAATTATAGCAGAGAACTTCCCTAATTTGGGGAAGGAAACAGGCATCAAAATCCAGGAAGCACAGAGAACCCCTCTCAAAATCAATAAAAATAGGTCAACACCCCGACATCTAATAGTAAAACTTACGAGTCTCAGAGACAAAGAGAAAATCCTGAAAGCAGCTCGGGAGAAGAGATATGTAACCTACAAGGGTAGAAACATTAGATTGGCAACAGACCTATCCACAGAGACCTGGCAGGCCAGAAAGGACTGGCAGGATATATTCAGAGCACTAAATGAGAAAAATATGCAGCCAAGAATACTATATCCAGCTCGGCTGTCATTGAAAATTGAAGGAGAGATGAAAAGCTTCCAGGACAAACAAAAACTAAAGGAATTTGCAAACACAAAACCAGCCCTACAGGAAATCTTGAAAGGGGTCCTCTAAGCAAAGAGAGCGCCTAAAAGCAACATAGACCAGAAAGGAACACAGACAATATACGGTAACAGTCACCTTACAGGCAATACAATGGCACTAAATTCCTATCTTTCAATAGTTACCATGAATGTAAATGGGCTCAATGCCCCAATCAAAAGACACAGGCTATGAGACTGGATTAAAAAACAAGACCCATCAATATGCTGTCTGCAAGAGACTCATTTTAGAACCAAAGACACCCCAGATTGAAAGTGAGGGGGTGGAAAACCATTTACCATGCTAATGGACACCAAAAGAAAGCTGGGGTGGCAATCCTTATATCAGACAAATTAGATTTTAAACCAAAGACTGTAATAAGAGATGAGGAAGGACACTATATCATACTTAAAGGATCTATCCAAAAAGAAGATCTAACAATTGTAAATATCTATGCCCCTAAGATGGGAGCAGCCAATTATATAAGTCAATTAATAACAAAAGCAAAGAAACACATCAACAACAATACAATAATAGTGGGGGACTTTAACACCCCCTTAATGAAATGGACAGATCATCTAAGCAAAAGATCAACAAGGAAATAAAGACTTTAAATGACACACTGGACCAAATGGACTTTACAGACATATTCAGAACATTCCACCCCAAAGCAACAGAATACACATTCTTCTCTAGTGCCCATGGAACATTCTCCAGAATAGATCCCATCCTAGGTCATAAATCAGGTCTCAACCGGTACCAAAAGATTGGAATCATTCCCTGCCTATTTTCAGACCACAATGCTTTGAAACTAGAGCTCAATCACAAGACAAAAGTCAGAAAGAACTCAAATACATGGAGGCTAAAGAGCATCCTACTGAAGAATGAATGGGTCAACCAGGAAATTAAAGAAGAATTAAAAAATTCATGGAAACCAATGAAAATGAAAACACAACTATTCAAAATCTTTGGGATGCAGCAAAGGCAGTCCTAAGAGGAAAGTATATAGCAATACAAGCCTTTCTCAAGAAGCAAGAAAGGTCTCAAGTACACAACCTAGCCCTACACCTAAAGGAGCTGGAGAAAGAACAGCAAATAAAGCCTAAACCCAGCAGGAGAAGAGAAATAATAAAGATCAGAGCAGAAATCAATGAAATAGAAACCAAAAGAACAGTAGAACAGATCAACGAAACTAGGAGCTGGTTCTTTGAAAGAATTAACAAGATTGATAAACCCCTGGCCAGACTTATCAAAAAGAGAAGAGAAATGACCCAAATCAACAAAATCATGAATGAAAGAGGAGAGATCACAACCAACACCAAAGAAATACAAACAATTATAAGAACATATTATGAGCAACTCTATGCCAGCAAATTAAATAACCTGGAAGAAATGGATGCATTCCTAGAGATGTACCAACTACCAAAACTGAACCAGAATGAAATAGAAAACCTGAACAGACCTATAACCACTAAGGAAATTGAAGCAGTCATCAAAAATCTCCCAAAAAACAAAAGCCCAGTGCCTGATGGCTTCCCAGAGGAATTCTACCAAACATTTAAAGAAGAATTAATACCTATTCTTCTGAAACTGTTCCAAAAAATAGAAATGGAAGGAAAACGTCCAAACTCATTTTATGAGGCCAGCATTACCTTGATCCCAAAACCAGACAAAGACCCCATCAAAAAGGAGAATTACAGACCAATATCCCTGATGAACATGGATGCAAAAATTCTCACCAAAATACTAGCCAATAGGATCCAACAGTACATTAAAAGGATTATTCACCATGACCAAGTGGGATTTATCCCTGGGCTGCAAGGTTGGTTCAACATCCACAAATCAATCAATGTGATACAATACATTAACAAAAGAAAGAACAAGAATCATATGATCCTCTCAATAGATGCAGAAAAAGCATTTGACAAAGTACAGCATCCTTTCTTGATCAAAACTCTTCAGAGTATAGGCATAGAGGGTACATACCTCAATATCATAAAAGCCATCTATGAAAAACCTACAGCGAATATCATTCTCAATGGGGAAAAACTGAGAGCTTTCCCCCTAAGGTCAGGAACGCGGCAGGGATGTCCACTATCACCACTGCTATTCAACATAGTATTGGAAGTCCTAGCCACAGCAATCAGACAACAAAAAGAAATCAAAGGCATCCAAATTGGCAAGGAAGAAGTCAAACTCTCACTCTTTGCAGATGATATGATACTTTATGTGGAAAACCCAAAAGACTCCACCCCAAAACTGCTAGAACTCATACAGGAATTCAGTAAAGTGGCAGGATATAAAATCAATGCACAGAAGTCAGTGGCATTCCTATACACCAACAACAAGACAGAAGAAAGAGAAATTAAGGAGTTGATCCCATTTACAATCGCACCCAAAACCATAAGATACCTAGGAATAAATCTAACCAAAGAGACAAAGGATCTGTACCCAGAAAACTATAAAATACTCATGAAAGAAATTGAGGAAGACACAAAGAAATGGAAAAACGTTCCATGCTCATGGATTGGAAGAACAAATATTGTGAAGATGTCAATGCTACCTAGAGCAATCTACACATTCAATGCAATCCCCATCCAAATACCATCCACTTTTTTCAAAGAAATGGAACAAATAATCCTAAAATTTGTATGGAACCAGAAAAGACCCCGCATAGCCAGAGGAATGTTGAAAAAGAAAAGCAAAGCTGGCGGCATCACAATTCCGGACTTCCAACTCTATTACAAAGCTGTCATCATCAAGACAGCATGGTACTGGCACAAAAACAGACACATAGATCAATGGAACAGAATAGAGAGCCCAGAAATGGACCCTCAACTCTATGGTCAACTCATCTTTGACAAAGCAGGAAAGAATGTCCAATGGAAAAAAGACAGTCTCTTCAACAAATGGTGTTGGGAAAATTGGATAGCCACATGCAGAAGAATGAAACTGGACCATTTCCTTACATCACACACAAAAATAGACTCCAAATGGTTGAAAGACCTCAATGTGAGACAGGAGTCCATCAAAATCCTAAAGGAGAACACAGGCAGCAACCTCTTTGACCTCAGCCGAAGCAACTTCTTCCTAGAAACATCGCCAAAGGCAAGGGAGGCAAGGGCAAAAATGAACTATTGGGACTTCATCAAGATAAAAAGCTTTTGCAAAGCAAAGGAAACATTCAACAAAACCAAAAGACAACCGACAGAATGGGAGAAGATATTTGCAAATGACATATCAGATAAAGGGCTAGTATCCAAATTCTATAAAGAACTCATCAAACTCAACACCCAAAGAACAAAGAATCCAATGAAGAAATGGGCAGAAGACATGAACAGACATTTTCCCAAAGAAGAAATCCAAATGGCCAACAGACACATGAAAAAGTGCTCAATATCGCTCGGCATCAGGGAAATCCAAATCAAAACCTCAATGAGATACCACCTCACACCAGTCAGAATGGCTTAAATTAACAAGTCAGGAAACGACAGATGTTGGTGGGGATGTGGAGAAAGGGGAACCCTCCTACACTGTTGGTGGGAATGCAAGCTGGTGCAGCCACTCTGGAAAACTGTATGGAGGTTCCTCAAAATGTTGAAAATAGAGCTACCATATGATCCAGCAATTGCACTACTGGGTATTTACCCCAAAGATACAAATGTAGGGATCCGAAGGGGTACGTGCACCCCGATGTTTATAGCAGCAATGTCCACAATAGCCAAACTGTGGAAAGAGCCAAGATGTCCATCAACAGATGAATGGATAAAGAAGAGGTGGTATATATATACAATGGAATATTATGCAGCCATCAAAAGGAATGAGATCTTGCCATTTGCAACGACGTGGATGGAACTGGAGGGTATTATGTTGAGTGAAATAAGTCAAACAGAGAAAGACATGTATCATATGATCTCACTGATATGAGGAATTCTTAATCTCAGGAAACAAACTGAGGGTTGCTGGAGTGGGGGGTGGGGTGGGAAGGATGGGGTGACTGGGTGATAGACACTGGGGAGGGTATGTGCTCTGGTAAGCGCTGTGAATTGTGCAAGACTGTTGAATCTCAGATCTGTACCTCTGAAACAAATAATGCAATATATGTTAAGAAAAAAAAAAAAGAAGAAGAAGAAGGTAGCGGGAGGGGAAGAATGAAGCGGGGGAAATCGGAGGGGTAGACGAACCATGAGAGACGATGGACTCTGAAAAACAAACAGGGTTCTAGAGGGGAGGGAGGTGGGAGGATGGGTTAGCCTGGTGGTGGGTACTGAGGAGGGCACATTCTGCATGGAGCACTGGGTGTTATGCACAAACAATGAATCATGGAACACTTCATCTAAAACTAATGACGTAATGTATGGGGATTAACATAAGAATAAAAAATAAAGAAAAAAAATAAATAAAATGATGGAAAATGGGAAATGATGAGCAGTCTAATTCATAGTATATATATTCATATTTTCATATTTCAAATATTCATATTCATAATTTCATAAATATATAGAGTGCTAATTTTGTGCTACTAAGTAGCTTCTGATTTATGAAAATCATATATTTTAACAAAAATATGATGCTTAAATAGAACTAATAAGCCCGAATGTTCCAATTAGTCCCATAAAATGCATAAAGCAAAACTAATAGACATGCAAGGAGAAAATTTTACCAAAAAATAAAATAAAAAGGAAGATTTCATTCAAGTTTTTACCTGTAAAAGCTATAATTACAAAGAAATAAAATAAGGATTTAGATAAAAACACAATATATGAGATTAGGTATCTAGTAAACTCTTTTCACTCTAAACTATGTACCATTTCTTAAAATGTCCATGATTCATTTTCCTAAACTTATCTTACAGTAAAATTCAAGAAAATGTATGATAAAAATAATCAACTTATTAGCCATGGTTCTCGAAATTTTACCTGATGGAGATATCTCCAAAAAAATCAAAATCCAGGACCAATTTTTATTTATATATAATGAGAATTCCAAAACCATAAGTTAAAAGCATTACTTAAATAGTGGAAAGCAACATTAGAAAAACTGAATAATAACTTGAGGAGTGGTAAGCATAGGCAAAGCAGATTATATACATAACACTATGCACCATGATAAACTTCATATAAAATTGAACACTTGTAGATCTATATAAAAACACTTATAAGGGATAAGGAATATTTGTTACCCATGTGGAACAATTATGAATTTCCTTGCTTTTAAATCACAGAATAAATCATAAAAAATTGACAAAATTAAACATAAAAACTTTTCAAACTTTGGTCTTATAAATAATAAAAATAGGAAGATAATAATTAAGATATGTAATAGTTCGAACATTTATTAGAAAAAGTGAAGGTTCCAATATAAGTATATGAAAGGTTATGGGGAATTTATACAAAAAGAAATAAGACTAGTAGAGTAAAACTTATGCCAATATTTTTTTTTTTAAGATTTTATTTATTCATTTGAGACACAGAGATACAGAGAGAGAGAGAGCATGAGCAGGGAGAGAGACAGAGGGAGAAGGAGAAGCAGGCTCCCCGCCGAGCCAGGAGCCCAACGCGGGGCTTGATCCCAGGACCCCGGAATCACGACCTGAGCCAAAGGCAGACGCTTAACCATCTGAGCCACCCAGGCGCCCCATGTGCGAATATTCTTTCTTGCAAGTTATCAAAGAACTGGCAAAAAGCACCTGGAATAGTGAGCAAAAATTTTATAACAAACCAAACATACTGAATGTTTGCCATAGTTGTCATGAAACTGGCATCTTCATTCAGAGCTGGTGGGATTATAATTTTGTGCAGACTCTTTGGAAATTATTACGAGAATTTACAGCAAATGTCTTATAATGTACATGCCTCTTCTAAGTCATTCTGATTCTAGGATTTTACCCTAAGGAAATAATTCAATAGAGTTTCAAATAGTATGCATGAAAACATTTGTTGCATCATTATCAGTAATACTAAAAAAAAAAAAAAAAAGTCCAAACTTTGAGGACACATTAAATAGAATCTGGTACATTGAAATGGTAAAATTACCAAAAGCCATTAAAAGACTAACTATGGCTACTATTCATAATTATTAAGACCAAAATTTTAAGTGAAAAAGAGATCTATAACATGTAATATATACTATGACAGTGATTATGTAAAAAAAGACTATGCATGTGGAAGAGAATATTCACAAATGGAAATAGTGGTAGAATTATGGCTGATGTTTTAAAGCTCCTATTCCTTGAGAATTTGCCTTTAAACAAATCGTTGTATTTAGACAATATCATGTCTATTTATAAGAGTAAATTAATGAGCCAAATTTTATTATACTATATCACTGCAAACTTACAAAGTACGTAACAATGAATAGGAAGGAAACTAGGATAGAGAAAATCATTGACCTTCTCCTTATGGAAGAATAAACTGTCCTTCAAGATAAAAGGAGAAGAAAGGAAAACTATTGTGCATTAACCAAGTCATTTTGCCAATGTCTGCCAAAGAAATGAGATAGGAAAAAGTCACAGTCCTCACTGACCTTCCAGATACTTGTGACACAGTGTAACTTTGAGGCCTCAAATAAAAACTGCAGTCTATTTTACCTGACAGCAAGCTTTGTACTTTCATTATGCATATAATATCTAATAGATCTTTTGAAATCATTACCTGTCAAGAGGGGAAAAGGAAGGCAGAGGAAAAACCTTGAAGAACAGAATTTGTCAAGGGTCAAAGTAAATGGCAATATGCTTTAATAAGCAATAAGCTCCACATTATCTCTGAGTGGCCTATACACTCATTGGACTGTGGTATCATATACTGAAATGCAGAATAACTTCTTAGTGGCCCAAAATACCCATCTGCAATATCTTTCTATTGATCAGCTTATATGTTGTCAAAAAAAAAAAGTTAATACCATGGTTAACCTAAATAACACCTAATTGCAAAGATAGATTTTTGAGCAACCAAAACCTTAAGGTGTGTCACATATTTATGATTTTTATATCATTTACATTACTGTTTCATCATATTTATAGGAACACTGAGAAGTAATCTTGTGTTTTTCATCTTTTTAGCACTCACTCAATATCTAAATAATGTATGCATGCCAAGGATATATCCACATAATAGACATCATAAAATTCAAATTTTATTGGCTAACAATGAGGGAAACAATATTTTTCAGGTAAATGGCTCTTATCACTGCATGCCAGCAAAACAGAAACTGGATCTAAGAACATGGAAAATAATCATTCCCTCTTCTCCCAAACATCCCATGGATCACAACGTGGTGGCAGTGACTGATGTAAGAACCGATGAACAGGAGTCCAGTTATTCAGATTCTAGTTTGTGCTCTACTGTAAAATACTTGCCAACTTCTCTAAGCCTTTGCAACTCATTTTTCTCATTGTATAAAAAAAAGAGTAAACCTCAATACACAAGATGATCGCCAAAGCTACTGCCAACATTAGGGCCCTAATTCTATTTGGAAGCTAGAGAAAATTTTCCCCTTTTTTTCTTTTCTTTAAGATTTTATTTATTTATCAGAGAGAGAGAGACAGAGGCAGGCAGAGGGAGAAGCAGGCTCCTTGCTCAGCAAGGAGCCCGATGTGGGACTCGATCCCAGGACCCGGGGATCATGACCTGAGCTGAAGGCAGACGCTTAACTGACTGAGCCACCCAGGTGTCCCATCCCCTTTTTTTCAATAATGCAAAGAAGCAAAATCACTACCTAGGTGGGTACCACAATATGTTTAAACAGTTTGGCAGGTTGTTAAAGCCATGTATTTAACAAAATTTTAATGATACCTACTACAGAAAAACAAAATCTTCCTCCTCCTCCCGCAATGAAGTCTACTGTGAAAATTGCCCCTGCTAGTAGCTTGCAATAGGCCTAAGGACAAAAGTACGGAATTCACTACCAATATTTTTCTTTAATCTTAAAAGAGGATAAAGTGACTTTCAGGGATTCCTTCAGGTTACGCAGTCTAGCAGAACGCTATAAGTTTCAGAGCACAGTGTATGGCATATAGTGGATTAATTGTCCTTTTGCAGAACCTTTTATGGCCCAAGGTCCTACTTTATTAGTACATCCAGTATTACTTCCCAAGATTCTAAACAGAGCATACTGGTAAGGGAGACAAGCTATCCTAATATTAATTAAAATTCAAGTGAATTTTATAGGAAAAAGGGCTTTACTGAGATACCTTAAAGATTTAAACTCTATGTAATATATTTTATTTTCAGGCTTCAAAGATGAACTTTAAGAACACAGGTTTTAAGAGGATAAGGTATTATTGCCCACTGGATCCAAGCGACGATTTTAGGTTCTACAAATGTCCAACAATTTATCTTGGCAGTTAGTTTCAACTCTAATGCATACCAATACTCTAATAATTCCTACAATTGTGTGTACATATTTTTAAGTTTCTTTTATCTTAAAAGTAAATAGATATCCAACTGCCATTTCAAAATGAAATAGCCTTAGGCCCACTTGTTGTATACAGTTTAAAGCTAATAATTTGACTTTTAGTTACAGAGCTATTTAACTGGATTTGGTGAAATATTTCCTTATCCTTTTATTTCACTGTTTTATGGAAGTCCCAGTTTTCCACCGTCTCTGCTAGAAAGTCTCCAAATCATTACCATTTTTGCCTTTTAATTCCCTTATTAATTCAAAATAAATTCAACTCATTTCACTTTAATTCAGTATTAATTCAATTTGTATTTACTATGTAACAAATTCAATAGCTATGTGACACACTAAAGAAACTAAGACTTTAAAGAGAATTCTATGCACTAAGAATATACAGGCTTGCAGTTTCCCTTGCAGTCTTTGTATAAATGCAACATGGAATGGCAAAACAAATAGGAGAAAGTATGTTTCAACATTGTGCATTATTGGTGTAAATACTGTAGAAATCACCTATCAGTGTTCTGAACTGCCATCTTACCAATATCTTCTACATTTGTTTCCATTTCCCCAATTTATTTACCATTGTTTTAGGTTGTATACCTTTATATTCCAACTTATTTACCTTTGTATAGATTGTGTGTATATATATAGATGTATTTAGACTAGCACTTTCTATATTAGACAGTGGCTCATATGTAATGTTATGTTCTGAGCTGACTCCCTGCCTATTCATCTCAGCAAATGCTAAATAACAGCAAACAACTCAATCAGGAAAATCAGCAGGAATTGTAAATACAATACACTAAAAACTGGGTATGCTATAGTTCCCTGGGAAATGGACTTAACGGTTGTCCAAACTTAAAAGGGATAAAAATACTTTATCCACATGTTATAGAAAGGTATATAGAGGTAGTTGTGTATGTGTATATTTATATTTGTATGTGTATATATGCATGTATGGTTTTGCAATAATGAACATTATTTTTTTAATTTACACATGGAAAAAATGAACTAATTGGTGATGACCCCCCCCACTAAGGACTAGCTTATTTTAAAAGTTAGTTGTACATCTCACAAAAGGTAATATGGAAAGCGTGGATTGGACACCTCTCATTGATTCTTATTTCAGTTCTCTTTTAAGCACACTATGTCACTTACCATATACTTCCAAATTCATACAGGTTTAATGAAAAATTTTATAAACGTACTTTTCTATGAAATCATCCAGTGTTAATTCACACCTGAGAACTACTTAATTTGGTCTTTACCTATAAAAGAAATAGGCAGACAGTTTGTTCTCTCAAGGCAGTATCTCTCAAAAACCTAAATGTTCAAACATTTTAGTGCAATTTGCAAGAAATACTATTCATATGTTCAATATATTTCAAAATATCTATTGTGTGACACTCAGCTCCTATTGGCTTTACCTTGGGAACATCTGATTTTGTTTTAGTAACCACAGTTTCTGCTCATGGCCTACCATTCAGAAATTAGGATGCACCCCCAGTTGTGGCAACATGTGGGAAGCACAGAGTCATGACCAACCACCAGATGGGATATCTGGATATTGGCAAGAATTCTTTATTTTCCTGGCCACCAGCTGACAAACTCCATCTTGCTTCATATACTACTGACACAGAGCAGAAAATAGAAGACAGTCCTGAAAACCAGGGCAGCAGACTGCCCATCAGGAAATTTTAAACTCTAAGGAGTTCAAAGGTTTTTCATTAAGTCTTAATTTTCTTCCCTAAGTAGCCTTATTGTTGTTGCTGAGGCTACCTTTACTGTTATTTGGCAACAAGGTTGAGGGGAAACAGAATTTGGGGGTTTGGAAAACCAAGGTTTCCATTCCCAAATAGTTGATTGCTAATCTGATGAGGAAGCTGCTAATACGATGTTGGCCATTTGTTTATCTTTATGAGCCTTTATTCACTCACATGTAAAGCTGTGATTAAAAATATTACTTGCACAAATATTAAGGACCTGAAATAACAAATAAAAAGTGTTTATCACAGTGCAAAGCACACAGTGGGTTCTTAATGAATGGGAGCTACTCATTATCTTACGAGTGAGTTTTAGATCCTTGTTTCATATCAAATAACTAGAAAAGGGGTTGGTAAACTTTTTCTTAAAGGGCAAGATAGTAAATATGTTAGGGTTTGTAGGTCAAGAAAAAACAATCAAGGGTGTTATGCAGATACTTATATAATCATTTAAAATGCAACCATTTTAAAAATATAAAATCATTTTTAGCTCATTGCCTATTAAAAATAAAACAAAACCAAACAAAACCAAAAACAGAAGGTGAGGCAGATCAGAGTCACCAGCTATCATGGCTCACCCCTGAACTATATGATTACAATTGAGAAAAGAAGTAAAACAACTCAGCCCATTTCCTGTTCTTTTGGTAAAAAAAAAAAAAATTGCTTAGTCTCAGCTAAAATGAGGAATGATCTGGGAATTGCATCTATCAGTACTGCTATTATTCCTTAGAATAAAATTCTGTTTTATGAAACTAACCTCAATTGTCAAATACTTCCATCATCCAAAAAATTCTAAGACCTAAAGTACACAAACCTCCATGGGAAAAATTCATGACAGGAAAATAAGTGAAAAAAATTTTATGGAGTAAAACATTCCAAAAAAGTTTTCCTTGCCATTCAGAACCTAAATATGGCCTCATAAGTGGCAGAAACACTGCGATTAAAACATTCATTTCTAGGTACACTATAGCTAATACTGACTTGGCTATCCATTTATTATGCACTTACTATGTTCCACATCCTGTTTTAGGCCCAGAGGATATACCAATACACCAACCAACCAACCAACCAATCACCATCATTTGAAAGCATGCACTTTGATGAAGGAATACAGGCAATAAATAAACAATATGGTTCTTTAGAGGGTGATGGGTACTATGAAGTATTATGTGTTCAGTGTTCTGAAAATTAACAGAGCAAACAAGAAAGAAACTGCACTGTGTGTGTGTGTGTGTGTGTGTTACATGGGACAGGGAAGTTGCAATTTTATATAGGATACTTAAGGAAGATCTCGCTGCTAAGAAAAGAAGCTGAGGGAGGTAAAAAAAAAAAAATATATATATATATATATATACACATACCTGTAGTTACCTGGGGGAAGAGTATTCTTGGCAGAGGTAAATAAAATGGCTCTATGGCTGGAAGATGCCTGGCGTCAAAAAGAAACTGGCCATGTGACTAAGGCCAACTAAGGGACTTGGGGGGGGGGGGGGGGAAGAATGTCATAAAAGGTTCTGCCTCAGAAGCCACTATAAAATGGAAACACTGTTAGCCTCCTAGAGAACTTCTTTTAGATAGATGTCTTTTAGAAGCCAGTAGAGAGCTCAGAAAGAGAAAAAGGTAATAAACTGTAGGGGGAAGATAGCTTGTAGCCAAATTAGAGAGATCTCAAATAGATTTTTATGATTTCAAAATTCTGTTTCCAAGCCATGAAGTACTCACCTCACATTACAAGTTCTTGTTCTTATACTTATTACTTCTTTTAGACTTCTTTTAGAAGCCACTAGAGGGGTTGTAACAGAAGAGTGACATGATCTAATTTCCATTTTGATAAAATTCCTCAATCGTTATTTGTTTCTGGGATTCTTTTTGGTATTTGACAATGAGTATAAGTAAATTATATATTATAGTGAGAGATTTTCTTCAGCCTGATAAGTATCATTTATTTATTTTAATTTCTTTAGCTTTATAGTCATTTTTCCTTCAAAGTAAGAATTTTTCAATAACCAAATTATCCATTCATCCATTTGTTGTGAAAACCAATAAAGATATATACAATATATGTTAGGTATCAGTTTCTGTGTGTGTCACCTACAATATAAGGATGGTTCAGATGTATTAAAAAGGCCTATAATCTATTGGTAATACAACAGTAAGAAAATACAGGGAAAAAAATGCCAGTTACAATGAAGAGTAATCCAATTCTTCATCAAGCCATAACACCTGCTATATCTTATTATCACTAATTCTACTACTAACAATGCTAATCATGATGATGATAAATTAAATGGTCATCCAAAGAGCAAATGGGTGGCTTCTTGGGAAAATAATTTCTATCATTAACTCTAATTGTGATCCAAAGGACCTCATTTTCCATTTATATAAAATGAGAAGGTATAAAATTCTTCTATCTGTACTTCCTCATGTTTTTAAACATTTTTAACTATTCTTGGTTCAGTTTTTTTTTTTTAAAGATTTTATTTATTTGAGAGAGAGGATGAGAGGAGAGAGAGAGCACATGAGAGGGGGTAGGGTCAGAGGGAGAAGCAGACTCCCCGATGAGCAGGGAGCCCTATGCGGGACTCGATCCCGGGACTCCAGGATCATGACCTGAGCCGAAGGCAGTTGCTCAACCAACTGAGCCACCCAGGCGCCCCACTGGTTCAGTTTCATAAAAGTGTCTACTTTTATAGAAGTTTGACAGTCTTTACCTTGAAAAAGATAAGAATTCAAGATTTTTTTTTGAGAGTTCCCTGAATCATTTGCTACCAAGTAGAAGCAATCAAAGTGCCACCAAATTGGAATTGGTAATCAATAGCATAAAATCATGTAGCAGTGTGGCATGGGTTTCCAGTGAGGCATATGAGAAAGGACACAGGATTAGACATAAAGAGGGACTTAATTTAAATGCTAGCTCTGTGACTTGCATTGCTGTTGGCATGTCCATTCTGTATCAAGTTAAATTTATTTATTGTCTTGTTTATTTCCTTTCTATCTAGGACAAAATTTTATCTCAAGGAAATTAACTGACCTGACCATAAAGGAAGTCAGAACTACTGGGACTTCAGTGCAATTGAAGCTAGATGAAGAAGTACTTGAAATATTGGGGGACTGTTAAGAACTGCAGGTCAGGAACAAACAGCATGGGCACTGGGTGATAACAATCAAGAGTGGTATAAATGGTGAAGGCTGTCTAAGGGTTCAGAAGCTATAGAAACCACAACGAGACTGATCAGTAAAAACTTTATTGAGGAGGCTGATCATGCATAAGAAATGATATTTGATGGAGAGAGGTAAGGCTTCAAGAAATGGTATCAGAAAGGGCATTTCAAAGGAATAAAACAGCTAGTGATCCTAGCTGGTAAAACGTGGGGCATGAACACAGCAGGGGGACATGCCTACATTTAGCTGCACTAGAGAGCTCAGAAAGAGAAAAAGGTAATAAACTGTATGGGGAAGATAGCTTGTAGCCAAATTAGAGAGATCTCAAATAGATTTTTATGGTTTCAAAATTCTGTTTCCAAGCCACGAAGTACTCACCTCACAAGTTCTTGTTCTTATACTTATTACTTCTTTTAGACAATTGTCCCATACTTGATTAGATCATATTCTATACTGAATTTTGGGGACAATCAATATAATGGACAAAGAAATCAAATTGTATTGAATATGGCCATGAGAATTTGTAATAATGATATCAAAAGTTTGTGTAATAAAAGCTCATCCCTATTTTTTTTTCTGTCAAAGCTTTTCAAGTAAAGAGCTTTTAGCTCAGAGTTAGAATTATGGGTTACAGGTTATAGTTTGCTTTATATTGTAATTTTTCTAACTAGCCATGTGAACTTAAAAATGTTGTTTAAGCTCTCATCTAAAGTTTATTTTGTAAACTTATAAATCGAATAGTTTGGATTAAATATCCTGTGAGGTCATGTCCAAATGGAATATTTTAAATTATTTTTTTTTAAGATTTTACTTATTTACTTATTTATTTGACAGAGAGAGGGGGAGAGAGAGAGAGAGAGAAGGAGCAGGGGGAGCAGCAGAGGGAGATGGAGAAGCAGGCTCCCCACTGAACAGGGAGCCCGATGCCGGGCTTGATCCCAGGATTCCGGGATCATGACCCAAGCCCAAGGCAGATGCTTAACTGACTGGTGCCCCTATTTTAAATTCTATAATTTTATTTTTAAAGAAAAATTACCACATGAAAATTAATACTAATATCATAGACCAGGCCTAGACAACACCTTGAGAAGGTAAATCAATTTACTGTGAAGTTTCTAATAAAACCAATCACCCCCATCATTTAAACAGTTTTCAGTCTGAACTGCTGAGAAAGGACAGACCACAAGGAATAATGGGAAAAGCATGTTTTTATAAATTAGGTACCAGAGGTTGAACCTCAATCTTAAAACTCTAGTAACCCTGAATATATTACTTAAACTTGATGAGTCTCATTTCTTTTTTGCACATAATGTGGTTAATTATATATATATAGGGGCACCTGGGTGGCTCAGTCGGTTAAGCATCTGCCTTCAGCTCAGGTCATGATCCCAGGGTCCTGGGATCGAGTCCCGCATCGGGCTCCCTGCTTAGCGGGAAGCCTGCTTCTCCCTCTCCCTCTGCCTGCCGCTTCCCCTGCATGTGCTCTCTCTCTTTCTCTGTGTCAAATAAATAAAATCTTTAAAAAAATAGTATATATATAATATTATTTTATATTATATATATTCTCTATACCTCTTTTTGCTTTTGAACCACTGTCCTCAAACCTTTACTGGCTTTGCCGTTTGCCTCTTTGGGCAGAAGCTGAAACTGGTGGATCATATTTTCCTTTGTAGTTGACTTAACTGATCTATTTAGATTGATTTTGGTATTTTTGAGGAATTTATCTTACCCATGAATCACATATCACAGAAGCACAGTATGTTTGATCTGGAAAGCAAGTCTATTCCTCTCATTTTACACATGAGTAAATAGTCAGAAAAATTAAATGACTTTCTCAAGATTAAACAGTTGTAATATTTCCTCACTGATTCTACCCCAGGAGAGTATATAGAGTCTTCTACATGGCCATTGCATTTTAATTCAATTTCTAAAATTTTACTCAAATCAGTCCTACTAGTTCATTGCAAGTTAACAATAAGAAAAAAACATTTGGAAATTTGTTCTTTCTCTCAAACAATGGACTCTTGAAGTTCAAAGTCATATTGTATTAAATAAAATATTGGTCATTTGGTAGAAAGTTTATAAAAGTAAAAACTAAAGCCTGAAATGATCCCTTATTTTTTTATCTTAATATTTATATACCAAGTCTGTGTCACAAGTTGAGCACAGATTCAGATCAGAAAACCTGAACAGATGTAACAAAATGGAAATATGTAAAACAAAAAACAAAAAACAAAATATCACTTTTACGACACTAATAATGTTCTATATTTGCCTTTCTTTATATAGTCTCTTTATATAGTCAAGACAATTTCCTGAAAATAAGTTCTTTGTTTTCTGAAAGCCCAACTGCTCTTGATGTTTACATATTATCCAATGAGTTGACTATTATAATTTTCATCATACATCCCGGATTTATTGCAAGATTCAAGTTTCAGCTTAGTTCTCCCTTCATGTAAACTTGCTTGACCACCTCGAAACATAGTTAGCACCTATTAGAAGCCAACATCATTCTCTGTGCACACTCCCTAGACTCAGTGAGTAACAAAATAAAGTCTTTTATCCAACTTCATATCGAAAAGGGAAAAGGTGAAATCAATGGAACAATAAAAACTGCAATCTCTTTTTGTCACATTTTATGACCTCATCACCAACAAACTCCACAAGGTCATCACTCCTTCTATTAGTCTGTTAACGATCTGGGCACAATCACTGCTACCTTTTGAACTGGCTTTTTTTTTTTTTTTTTTACAATATTGCTTTTTGTTTGTTTTAGTGGATGTTACTATAAGTTCTCCCCTTTTGTTTAAAATGAACCTCAAAGAAGAAAGTTATCACAGAATGCAATAAATCCATTCAAGAAAGATACATGTGCTCCTCCAAAAATACCATTCCAGATAACTTCTGATGCCCAGACATATCAATTCTTTACAGTCAATTCAGATATCAAACCAAAAGCAGGCAAAATTAATGTACTCAATATACAGCTGATCTCAATTCCTACTGTAACTTCTTGAAATGTAGAAGAAAAGTACTTTCCTAGATGTGAAAAATAATCTAATATATATATGATGTTAGCATGGAGATAGACAAATTTTCTTTCAACAAATAACAAAATCTTAAATGTGTAATGAAAAGATTCATCCAGTTTGGTTAATATTTATTTGATTATAACCTTTAGTTCCTTGTTAAAATATTAGAGCCAAGAAAGTTATATTTTAATCCAAAGTCAAAATAATAACCTATGATGTTTTTTAAAGTTTACTTAGATTTTATTTATTGTAGCACTGAGTTTAATGTGACTTTAGAAACTTGTACTAATGAAATATTGGAAAGTTAGGTAGTAATGCCCAGTTATACAGATCCTATGAACTTTGCTCATAATTGTCCTCTTTAAGTATCAGGATAGTTTCTGTCTTCTCAATATCCTCCAGGGAACTTTGCATTCCATTCCCTGAGTCTCTCTCTACCTCTTATCAGAATACTGACTTTTTCCATGCGGTTGTTTTTTTTTTTTTTTTAAAGATTTTATTTATTTGTTTGACAGAGAGAATGAGAGAGAGAGCACATGAGAGGGGGGAGGGTCAGAGGGAGAAGCAGACTCCCCGCCGAGCAGGGAGCCCGATGCGGGACTCGATCCAGGGACTCCAGGATCATGACCTGAGCCGAAGGCAGTCACTTAACCAACTGAGCCACCCAGGCGCCCTTCCATGCGGTTGTTAAGAACATGTTCATCTTCAGCCTTTACCCAGGAATTTTTGCCTACCTCTGCACATAACTAAATCCAGGATCTCATTCACAGTTTCTGTCTTTTAGGGAATTTTTAAATTTTTCCATCCTCTGTTTATCTCAGAGGCCAGACATCGTCTGAATATTCACTTATCTCCTTATTGTCAATTTTAGGTCATTAATTTTGCACCAACATGCCCATATGCCTCCTATTTTGAATTGCATGGCAACCACCTTACTTTGTATTTCTGTTCATAATTCTATCAAGATCTTACCAATTCCTTTAGTTCCACGAATAAACTCGTAAGCAGGAATAGTTATACTTTTCATTTTAAGCCTTCATTCTGAAATTAAGATATGGTTTTGAACAACTCACACAATGCCTTAGCTACAAAGCTTCTCCTACTATAATATGAAAATAAGCTTCACCCTAACTCCACTTCAGCTATCAGCTTTCAAGTCCAAAATGGACTTGAAATCGACTTTTGAAGTCTATTTAAACTTGAAAAACTTGACTTGAAGTGGACCTGAAAAGGACAAAACAGACTTTTCAAGTTCAAAATCTTAAAGCTCTAATCTTTGCACAGAGCTTCCCATTTTCCCTCTGCCTTACTTCCTTAATCCCAGCACACCTGCTTCCTACTCCTTGAGTCATCTCGATCACTCCCTTTCTGCCAGTTTCAGAAGAGAAAGAAGTGTGTTTTGTCCCTTTCTAAGGGACTCAGAAGCTGAAGTCACTCTATCTTAATGTGACTTAATGTGACTTACTCATGGACTCTAGGCATGATATTTAGGTTCTTAAATTTTCAGTCTTCTCATCTGTAAAATGGGGTTATTAAAGTTCCATTGGGGCGCCTGGGTGGCTCAGTCATTAAGCGACTGCCTTCAGCTCAGGTCATGATCCCAGGGTCCTGGGATCAAGCCCCACATAGGGCTCCCTGCTCAGCGGGAAGCCTGCTTCTCCCTCTCCCACTCCCCCTGCTTGTGTTCCCTCTCTGGCTGTCTTTCTGTCAAATAAATAAAATCTTAAAAAAATAAAATAAAGTTCCATCAAATTAATTAAGTAGTGGGGGGGATGGGTAAAATGGGTGAATTAAGAGTACACTTAATCTTGGAGTGCCTGGGTGGCTCAGTCGGTTAAGCCGCTGCCTTTGGCTCAGGTCATGATCCCGGGGTCCTGGGATCAAGCCCTGCATCGGGCTCCCCGCTCAGCGGGAAGCCTGCTTCTCCCTCTCCCTCTGCCTGCCTCTCTGCCTACATGTTCTCTCTCTCTCTCTCTGTCAAATAAATGAATAAAATCTTTAAAAAAAGAGTACACTTAATCTTGATGAGCATTGAGTAATATATGGAACTGACAAATCACTGTATTGTACACCTAAAACTAATATAACTCTATATTTTAACTATACTGGAATTAAAAAATAATAAAAAAGAAAATAAAATAATATTAAAATAACACACATGAATGCTGGGCAAATTTCCTGACATTTCAAGTATAATAAAATGCTGTGAATATTTGTAATTTATCTCTTTTTTGTTCTTTAGAGAAACAATCAGAAATGTTTGCAAAAATTCATGTACCAAGGTTGTAGTAAAGTCAATGAAGCTAAATACCACAATGTCATTCACTACAAGTTAAGGGACAGGCTTTGTAAGGGAAGCCTGAAAGCCAAACAAGAGAAAGAGAAGACCCATGATTCACCATATTATCATCATCCCAGGAAGAGACTTGCAGTGGCCAATGGGATAGTGTCTCCAAAGAGGAACAAGGCCCCCTTACTTTACCTATTTATAGTGTAAATAAAGAAACATACTTTGGCAGGGATCAACAGGGAGGACTTAGGCATCAAGCAATCTACATCTCAATTTTAGCAGCAAGGAGAATTTTCTGAGGATTCTTAAGTAAGTTAGCTTTCCAGATCCTTATGAAAATTGAGATTCAAGCTTCTGAGAAAAGGCACAACTTGGTCCTGTAGGAAACTGAGTTTCATTCATTCATTCTTACTGAAGAGGAGGGAGCCCACTCTCCTATTTACTCTAATGCATGTTGACTTGATATTCTGAGGCCAGTAACCCTATAATTCTCCTTATTGTTCTACAAATGTATGTTTGGTAAATACCGTTTCTAAGTGAAAAATCGCAATCAATTGGTAAGAGTTTAAATAAGTTATATACATTTGGTGGAAAACTAAAGGACCATTTAACAAAGTTTCTTAACAAGAATTTTAATTTTGAAAAGGAAAATAAAACAATTCAGAGTAATAACTAAAAACAGCTTATAAAATATGATAGATATGAGAATCTGATGTACTTGAAGTTTTGTAGAAATCATGTTTGCTTCTTAGAAAGAAGAGTAAAACATCAAAATATCGGATTTAACTTGACAGAAATATAATAGATGGTGAGAATCATATAAACATTATTTAAAATACATGTATCAATTAAGGAGATACAGAGTATTCTTAAAGAGAATCTAATTACCCATGACTAGTATCATTTCAAATTCAAGGAAGTTTTAAAAACAGGTTTGTGCTGCATAGCAAAACTAAAACTTGGGAGCAAAAAGCAAGTAGTCTATTAAACATCACTGTCAATCCTATAGAAATATAAGGCTTTGTGGAATTCCATTGATTTGCATGTACATTTATTCTGTTTGTGTTCATAAAGCCAACATTACTGAGAAAGCCACACACCAAAACCAGCATCAGCAGAAGTAGCAGCAACAACCACAATGAACACAGAAAAGAAAAAGCCATAAACATTCATTTAGTTCACTAGAAGCCCCATTATCATCACTGTAATCTTCAAAGTTAGATCACTCTGTGGTAGCTTCAGATTTAATGTTAGAATCTTCTGCAACTAAATTGAAGAAATCAGCTGCTATCATCTTCTGAGCAGGGAAATTTATTCTGTGTAATTTAATGTAAAAGAACCTTTCATACTTGTGACCATTATGCTTTGCCACATTAAAGCAGTAGCAAGACACACTGAAAAGCCAAGGGGAGTTTTACAAGCTAGACTGCTTTACGGACACTACAAAGAAAGAGAGAAACACAACTTGGGACACTGCATGCTGTTAATGTTTCCAAAGCATTTTCCCCTGGTTTGTATATGTTGCTCCAACACTGGATTTTTATATAACAAACTCAAACTGATGTTTATGCTGATAAGGGTCAACTCTAATGGTGGATTTAAAAGTCTCTTAAAGAGATCTGTTCGTACTTTTAGTCTGCCCTCGGATGATTTTGACTCAAATAATCTACCATTTATAAGGAAGTCTCAGAATATTTGTAATCTCTCCATCAAAGCTGAAAAGAATAGGATCCTGTATCCCTTTACACCTGACCTGCTATTCATCATGTTGAATGGGTCCTAATATCTCCACAGATGTTGGGTTTCATTAGCATTAAGTTAAAATCAACATCTATAACATGGCCTCCAAAACCTTACAGGGTATGGACTCAGCCTATCACAAGAGTACCTTCTTGTGCTTTTCACCTTCTTGCCTTCTAATGGAGATTCACCCACAGCAGTTCTACCACAGTTCTTGGAATTTATCAGACTCTTTTCTGATTCAGGACATTTCCTCTTCATCCTATCTATGCTTTACACCTGACTCAAGAAGTCTCTGCTGCCCTCCGGGATTAGGTTAGGCTTTCTCATTTGTTAGTTATTATAACACCTTACACTCTTCCTTTGTAGCACTTTTCCAAAAGTATTTATTGAATTATGCAATTAATGAATTGCTTAAAACCTTCTATCTCTTTTCCAACCCACCAAAATGCAGGTTTCGTAAGAATAGAGGCTGTACGTCTATAGTTCTTTATATTATCACCAGTGACCAGAAAATGGCTTTACAGAAAAGATACTCAATAATATTGGTTGCAAGAATTTGGGGATGTCCCTGCCAGGTGCTTTGCATATGCCAGCTAAAGGATTTGGGCATTAACCTGGCAAAACTGAAGGAGCCAATATACGTGACCACTGATGGACTATCAGTCCAACATATTTTAAGAGAGATTTCCTTTTTTGTCAGATGCTGCAAAAGGGGAAAAAATGCTGTCCTGACTGAATAAACCCCAAAGACTTCTACCTTCAGACTTCAGAATATCCATGTTTGCTTGGGGAAAAAAAGTAAATATTAGTCTATCTGGCATTATCCTGCCATTTCCCTATGTATTCTCCTAATTCAGGCACTTTTACCAAATGGGTTCTCCCTAATAATCTCTGTATCTTAAACATGCTGAGCGCTCACACTCCACCAGGGCAATATAAATTAAAAGCTTATACTCTTCCTAGCAGTACTCACATTTAGGCATTATCAATATCTTTTCTTTCTGGACTTGGAAAAAAAAACTCAAAAGACATAAACAACAAAACAGGTTAAAAATGGTATTCTAGGCATTGCAGGTACACTACAATGAGGCTAATGAAGAAATTATAAAAGTTTTATGATATGCTATGTTCTATTGTGATTCAATAGTACATTAATGACATTAAAAATGACCCATTAATCACAGACAAACATTGAGCTAATATACTCGCTGCACTAGGCAATATATACCTTTCAATTAAAAAGGGCATATATTTTATAATTTAAAGGACAAAATAGCTGAGTTCAAGGCCAATAATGTAAGGAGAACTCTAGAATTCTAAATTTCAAAAGTGCAATTTGGTTATTTCATGTACCATAAATCAATGTCCTGTGTAATCAAAAAAGGAAAAATGAAAGTCTGTCTAAATTAATAATAGTTGAGCAGCCCATGTATATTAATCTAATCTAACGGGTTTTATTACTCTGCAGAAATTTTCTCAAGGCTTAATATCTCTTATATAAAAAAGAAAGGATTGGGATTGATTAAAAAATATAATTGAGGAAAGTATTCATTTCAACTATAAATGAAAACTGGTAATGAATGAGCAATGAATGACCATGAGTTCTGTCATTGCTCAGTAATCATATTTAACAGAGAAATATAGTTCAGATTAAAATATGCTGAGATAGAGCTGGAGAGGAATTAAAAAAAAAAAAACTAGGTATTTTAATTTCTAATTAGGTGCCTTGAAGCGGTGAGCAATTTCACTAAGACTAAATTGCCCTTGCTACTTAAAGCCTTATAGCTAGATGATATGGTCTAACAACCCTAACACTTTCACAATTAAAGTGCATAGGTTTTTGTACATTTTAAAATATTTGAATAAAGCTTCAAAGTACAGTAAAATAACTGGTCATTATAAAAAGAGTTAACTATTAAGAAAAATATCAAAATATGGTTGTGTACATAAATGTAGATATATGTGTGATGTGTATTTAAAATCTATAAAAATAATATGATAAAACAAAACTAAATTAGGTAAGAAAAATTAAGCAAAGAGAAAAATGTTCACATAAAGGAACATAAATTTGTTTTATGGTTACACCACATAATCTGTACATCAGTTATAAGAAGAGAATCTCAAATGAATTGAATTTCTATCAGCCAAGAAGAAAAGAAAAAAACAGATTCTATGATTCAAAATGTGTCAAAAATGACATCAGATATTTAGAAGAATTAGTAATATTCATGGTACTTAGTCCAGAAAAATTTTTCCTAGAGGCTATCATAGGGCACTGTCAAACAATGAACAATACCTTAGAGTGAAAATGACACACTTGAATTAAATATTTATTATTCTATGCTCTGCAACCTACTAGGTGGTAGGTATTTAAAAAGTGAACAAAACAGGCATGTGCACACCTAATCTCAGCTCATCTCCCCAAGCGCCAACCCTAGTCCCCCATGTGGTCCCATTTCTGCTCCAACAAGATGAAAGAAACTATCACAAACCAGGAGAAACTCGCCAAACTGCAAGCACAAGTGCTCAGTGGTGGGAAAGGAACTGTGCCTTGAAAGAAGAGGGTCATAGAATGGCTATAGCAAATGATAAAAAACTTCAGCTCACCTTAAAGAAGTTAAGGGTAAACTATATCTCTGGTATTAAAGAAGTGAATATATTCATGAACCAAGGAACAGTGATCAACTTTAACAACCCTAAACTTCAGGCATCCAGGGCAGCGAACACTTTCACCATTCCAGGCCATGCTGAGGCAAAGCAACTGACAGAAATGCCGCCCACGATCCCAAACCAACCTGGTGCAGATAGTCTGAGTAGTTAAGAAGACTGGCTGAAGCTCTGCCCAGTCTGTGGATGGAAAAGCACCACTTACTGGAATTTAAATAAAAATTGGAAAAAATAAATAAAAATAAATAAATAAATAGATAAAGTTTTTAAACCTTTAAAGAAAAAAAAAAAGGGAAAGCACAGCTTACCTCCAGAGAGGAGGATGATGAAGTTTCAGATCTTATGGAGAATTTTGATAAAGCTCCCAAGAATGAAGCAAATTGAATTGAGTCAACTTCTGAAGAAGATAAAACTTAAAGAAGTTACTAAGAGTGGCTATTTTTTAAAGATTTTATTTATTTGAGAGAGAGAATGAGAGAGAGAGAGAGCACTAGAGACAGAGAGAGAGAGAGTAAGCACGAGCGGGGATCAGAGGGAAAGGGAGAAGCAGACTCCCCACCAAGCAGATAGTTGGATGTGGGACTGAATTCCTGGACCCTGGGATCACAACATGAGCTGAAGACAGACACTTAACCAATTGAGCCAACCAGGCACCCCTAAGAGTGGTTGTTTTATATTATGACGGCATTTTAAAATTTTCTTCATGGATCTGATAAAATCTAGATCTCTAATATTTTTAAGCCCAAGCCCTTGGACACTGCAGCTCTTTTCAGTTTTTGCTTATACACAATTCATTCTCTGCAGCTAATTAAGCTGAAGAAGGCTGGGAATAAAGTTTTAAACAAGGTTAATAAAGTTCTTTGCCTAGTACACAAATGAAAAAAATTAAAAATTAAAAAATAAAAGGTGAGCCAACAGGGGTGTCTAAGTGGCTCAGTCATTTAAGTGTCCTGACTCATAATTTCAGCTCAGGTCATGATCTCAGGGCTGTGAGATTGAGCCCCCCACATTGGGCTCCCTGCTCAGTGGGGAGTCTGCTTGAGATTCTCTCTGCCCCTTCCCTCCAATCCATGCTCACCCAAGCTCTCTGTCTCTCTCTCAAATAAACAAATGTCTTTTTTTTTAAGTGAGCAAAACAAAAAGTTCTTCACTTGTTAGATTTTCATTCCAACTAGGAATGTCATAAAACAACTATCATTTCATTTTAGAAAAGTGCTATGTTGGGGAAGTTCCTGTTAGTTATTGGAACACACTGTTAGTATGATGAATTTCATGGAGTCTTTGCTTACAAAGGTATAAATGTATTTGGTTTAGGTCAGTGGCATCGTATTAGAATATAAAAAGGATATGTATCTGTGCATGGTTTCCTAATGCTCTGGTGTGACCAAGGCATGTCATCAGGAAACTGATGGTTAGCATAACCTTCAACGTGTTTCTCTCAGGATAGATCAGGTTATAATGTAGTAACAAAGAATCTGCACATTTTAATAGCTGAAAACAACAATCTTACCCGCACTACGTATCAGGCACGCGCACATAGTATGGTGTACTCTACCATTTGGATGATCACCATGGCAGGAATAAGGGAATATGGCAATTTATATATTGACTCTTAAGCGCTGCTCCCTTGACATAATACATTTCACATATTTTGTTGACCGAAGTCAGTAATAAGACTACAGCTATCTTGAAGGTAATGATGTTCAAGAAGATGCTGAGAGAAGCTATGAGTGAGATAATATTTCCTAACAAAGACTTGGAACAAAACTAGGGTCTAGGACTGAAATCTTCCTGTATAATTTAAGGAAAGCACAAAGTCATGTGAGAGGAGAAAGTGTCCATCAGGTCTGACATTTTCTTCATAAATTTGGGGATAATAATATTAACAATAATAATAAAGGCCTCAATGTTCTGAGCCATATTGTGATTTGGCCTGTGATTTTTTTGTTAAGTAGTTGATAACAAAAGTCCACCTGATCTATAGAAGTCTCAATAAAGCATAGCAATGGAACTCCCAGGATGCCTGTTATAATAAATGAGTGATAAAACCTATGCCAAGATAACTAAATGAGGAATCTCATTGGATGAGTCTATTAGATATAATTCATTTAGACGCTGTGCAATCTGTACCCCACATGATGATTTCAATATGAGAATCCATTTAAAGTCCTCTTTTCTGTTAGTAGTTAGATAGCACGGCTAGAATTACCTCATACTCTACACATATGAGATTTAGCCAGTAAATAAATAAATAACACTTCCATCACACTGTTCATAAATTCAAGCACACATGTATACACAGCGCTGAACACACACATTCCTCAATTAAAGAGAATGCACTTGGCTTTATAAAGGCATATTCTCATGGAGCGCCACTAGATGCCAAATACTAGTTAAATGCACCCTATGTGGGAATATGATTCTCACACCTGAGTTAACCTGATGACTTACTTTAGACCATGAAAATCATGAGGTCCAAGCCGGGATTTCAATTTGAGTCTAACTTTAAAGCCTCCATTTATTCCTCTATACCTAGGTTAGAACTTGGCATATTACCTCATTCTGGGAACAACTCTTAGCAAATTCATTAATTAAGGTCATGTTGACAACTTCTATTTTCAACTAAAACATCTGTTAATTTATACAAGAGGTCTCTCTGGTTTAAACCAACTTGTCATTCCTGCCTCTCAATGAGGGATAATGTGCTTGGTTTTTTACAAGTATTCCAAGTGTGAACTGAAAAGATTAACAGTTCTTGCCAATGGGCACTCTCTGTCCATATTTTTACATAATAATACTTATCAGAAGGCACAGGGTCTTAAGATAATAAATGATCATTCCTCACAATGGATCTATAAACAGATCAGGACTAATGAATTTGCTGGCAGCTATTGGTTTTAATTAGCCCAAGTTCAACTGCAGCAGAATCATAACTGTCCAAAAGATTTGGATTGTGTCACTATAGATTCCAAGCAACTACTTCTATCAATTTAGTAAAGGAATTGGTTACATTCTAATTTTAAAGCCAGCAATGCAAATAACTTGGCAAAAAAAAAAAAAAACCACAATGAAAAACCTTTACATTTTTGCTCTTTTTCTTCTTTTTATCTGGTTGCAGGTAATCAAATCTTTTATTCTACCTGCCTGACTTTTTAACTACTTTCAATACTATCTCATCTTTCCTGTTCGTTTACTTTTATGTACCCTTTCTCTTACATGTTTACTTTTAGACATGCCTGAAATTTCCTTCCTCTCTTTCTTATCCTGAACAATTACAACCAATTCTAAACTTGCTTTCTCATCTTGGACATCACCTCCTTCAGGAAGCTCTCTCTTAAACTCACACTAGATTGTAACCTCCAATAATATTTTCTGAATACCTTTTGAAAAACCTTCTCACGCTGGGCTGGAGTTTTATGACTGCTCATTATTTTTCATAACTGGGTTCTGAACCACCTGAAAAATGAATGGCACTTGCAAGAAAAGTATGTTAGTTTAATAACCCACAATTAATGAAGTCTTAGCAGTCTGGCTATCAGATGAAAAGTCCTTATATCCTTTAGCAATTGTCTGCTCTTCAACTGAGACACATAATATTTGCACCAATGTAAAAATGTGTACTATTTTCAAACAGCCAGTTTGTGCTAATGCCACTCATTCATAGTCAATTCTCCTCAGTCCTCAAACTTCTCTCCCTAGGCTGAAGAATTAAACACACAAATATTTAGAGATATTTGGAGAAGTACATTGCACCCTTGGGGGCAATTGCCCCCAAAAGCACTAAATAAGGGGCTAGACACAGTGTATTCTGAGGACTGGAGTTTTAAAAACCATATCAGAGATGAGTTCCAGAGAATCGGGAAGTTCTGCTAAGAGTTTAGGGTAACCAGCAGAACTGAACCAGATGAAAACTTTTCAACAGTGCACAATGAGAGCTTTTATTCAGTTCTAGACTTGACAAAATGTTATGAGTGGAAACCTTTCTTGTGTCAAGGTGAGAAGTTCCAGGGGTTAATGGAGGACGGGTGGGAAAATTATTAGTTTACATTTGGGCAACTATTGGGTCTAATTACTTGGGAAAAAATGATTGTAATTAAATGAAGAGGCATGTTATAACACCTCAGAGACACTGAGATCTGGCTTCCTGTGTACCTCAAACTCCATGTCTAGCTCTTGTAATATATGACCAGCACTACTGAAAATGGGATTCCAACACATTCTTTCCTGGATTGTTGGTCCCTATCCATATTACAGCCTTCGTGCTAATGAGCTCCAATCTATTGAGTATTTTCTCTTATTACTGATGTTCTTTTTATCAACATTGCCAAAGCTTTCATGCTTAGTCCAGTCATCAACTATGACGTTAACTCCCTTTTGTGGCCACAATTTGGATTTTCCAGCGTACTCAACTGCCTAAACAAGAGAACTTAGAACAATCTATGTGGAAACTAGCTCTGCTTGAGGGACCCTGGTAATGAAAGTCATAACTATGTCTCTTTGTTGTTGCTGTTCTTGCTGTTTTTGTTTTGTTTTTCTTCTTTAACAGATTGAAATGTTATTGAAATGCAAATGTTAAGTAAATTAGAGGCCACACTCATTAAAACCTATTGACTCCCTACCAGTTTTGGAATCTAGAGTAAGCATGAAAGCAAAGATAAGTTAATTTTTTGACAGATCAGGGATACTAATGTATGTTTCTGACACCAAATCTCCTTCTCTCTTTCCCCATCCTTATTATACAAGAGCATTACAGCTTGAATTTCAATGGCACCTTCATCTCAAATGTAATTGTCAGTCTGTAGTTTTGTTCATTTATTGTTATAGTCCTCAAATTAGTCTTTATTATAATTACTTAATATAATCAATTTTTTTTTTGTATTATTCACGTGTCTACCAATTATTTTGTGTATCTCCCTATTTTCTTCTAGAGTTTTGTTCTTTTAAATGTGGATCTGGTAAAAGATAATTTTGCTGAATATAGATATGTAAGTTGACAATTATTTTTCATCATCACTTTGAGGCTATTATTCTAAATACTTCTAGCCTCCATTGTTGCCATTGAGAAGTCATTTACCCTTTTGGGTAATGAGTCATTTCATTCTGTTTCTTTATTTTCCCCAGACCTTCTCTGTTCAGTTGCACTATTATGTCTAGGTATGTATCTATTGTTACCAGTCCAATTCACATCTCATTTTGCTTCCTCAATGTGAATATTCATGTATTTCTCTTACTATGAAAAATACTCAGCCACAAATTTCAAATATTGCCTCTCCCCAGATCGAAATATTCTCCACTGAAAATCCCGCTCAACATGATGTTGGAACTTCTCAGTTCTCTTAAATTAGAGAATTCTCAATTTCTTGAGTTCTTAAATACCCTTCCATATATTTATATATTTTTATATATTTGTATACCTATAAATATGTACATACATGTGCACATTTTTATATTTATATATTTCACTGCATTCTGGGGAATTTTTCTCAATTTGATTTTCCGAGGCAATGGTTCTTCAGAGACAATGTGTGGCTTAGCATACTTATTGAGTTTTTATTTCAATCCCTCTCCTTTTTCTAATAAGTTGTTTTTGTTTTTTAAAGCTGGACTTTCCTTTTATCATGGTATCTTTTTATTCCATTATATATGTTATAGCAGCTTTGAGATATAATTCAAATACCTTAAAATTCACCTTTTAAAGCATAAAGTGTTTTTCAATATATTCATAGTTGTGCAGCCATCAACACTAAGTTTAGAATATTTTATCCCTCCAAAGAGAAACCCTGTACTCATTAGCAATATCTTCCCATTTCCTCCCACCCCCCAAGTCCTAGCATTGCTAATCTACTTTCTGTCTCTATAGATTTTCCTATTCTAGACATTTTATATAATCAGAATCACAGCATATGTGATCTTTTGTGACTGGCATCTTTCACGTATCATGCTTTCAAGGTCCATCCATGTTGTAGTATGTGTCATTACTTTATTAACTTTCATAGTCCAATAATATACCATTTGGGATGTACCAAATTTTGTTTATCCATTTGTACTGATGGACATTTGAGTTGTTTCTACTTATTGGATATTATGAAAATTGTTATTAGGAATATTCATTTGTAAATTTTTGAGTGGACAGTGTTTTCATTTCTTTTGGATATATATCTAGGAATGGAATTGCTGGGTCACATGTAACTGTATATTTAACATTTTGAGGAACTACCAAACTGTGTGCCAAAGTAGTTGCACCATTTTTCATATCCACTGGTAACAAATGAAGGTTATAGTGTCTCCACATCCTTATCCACATTTGTTATTGTCTTTTTCCAGTAAATCTGAAGTTGTTTCTTATGGTAGTTTTGATTGCATTCTTAATGACTAAGGATGTTGATCATCTTTTATGTGCTAATTGGTTATTTGTACTTCTTCAGAGAAATACCTATGCAAATCCTTTGCCCAAATTTTAACTGGTTTGTTTTTTCATTGCTGAGCTCCAGTTATTTATATCTGGACCCTGGACCCTTATTGGATATATAATTTATAAATATTTCTCTCCTCCTTTGGTTTTTTTTTTTCACCTACCATATGTTGCTCTTTGGTGCACAAATGTTTTGAATTTTGATCAAGTCCAACTTATTTTTTTCTTTTGTTAATGGTGCTTTGTGGTTATATCTTAGAATTAATTGCTAAATGAGTTTTGTAGTTTTAGCTCTTATGTTTAAGTCATTGATCTAGTTTTGTTAACTTTCATATATGTGAGGTAGGTGTCCAAATTCTTTTGTATGTATGTACACATTTGTTTAAACAGTTGAATTTCCCACCACTGAATTGTCTCGACACCCTTGTCAAATATCAATTCACCACAAATATAAGAGTTTATTTCTACTCTATTCCACAGACATATATCTCTATGTTTATCCCTATGCCAGTATTATAACTATCTTGATTACTGCCCCTTTATACTAAGTTTTGAAATTGGAAAATATAAATAACCCAACTTTGTTCCTCTTTTTCAATACTGTTTTAGCTATTCTCAGTCCATTGCATTTCCATATAAATTTTAGGATCAGTTTGTCAATTTCTTCCCGAGGGCAGTACTTTGATGAGGTTTGAGTGAAATCTGTATACAAATTTGGGGAGTGTTATCCTTTTAACAATAAATTTAAATATTCAAGAATTCAAACATCTTTAAATCCATGAATATGGAGTATCATTCCATTTATCTAGCACTTTCATTTTTTTCAATAATGTTTTTAGTTTTCAGTGTCCACGTCCTTAAAATCCTTAATTTATTCCTAATTTTTATACTTTTTGACTCTATTGTAAATGGAATTGTTTTTCTAATTTCATTTTTGAATTGTTCATTGCTAGTGTCTAGAAATACAACTGATGTTTGGTAATGATTCTGCATCCTGCCACCTTGCTCACTCATTAGTTCTAACAACTATTTACACACTCTTTAAGATTTTTAAAATACCGTATCGTATCATCTGTGAATGGAGACAGCTTTCCTTATCAAATCTAAGTGTCTTTTATTTCATATTCTTACCCAATTGTTCTTACCAAAACCTCCTGTACAATGTTGAATAGAAGTGGCGAGAGCACACAATGCTGTTGTTCCTGATGCTAGCAGAGACCATTATGGTTTGGCTTTCTTCTTTTATGTAATTATCCAATTCAATCTTAACTATTAATAGTCTAAAATGATCCTATTATCTAAACTTCTTCATATGATATGTCTGTGTGTTGTATCTGTTGACTCACTAATAGTTGATTGTTGCTCTATTTTTTTTTTTTTTGTGGTTTCAGAATGGGAGTTCACCTTTTGCCTGTAATAATTCTATGTGTTCTAGGTTGAAGTGTTTGCACTTTCAGATTATTTTTTCTCTTTGTGTCTGCCACGTTCCCATGGAATATCATCAACTCACCATCAATTCCCACTTTTATTTCGCCATTTGAAGTTTACAAAGTATGCAAATAATGTAAATTCAAATATGCAAAAATACTTGTAATGAGGACTACAGTTACAAATTCTCAGAAGAGACATTTTCCCACTTACAACCCAGTCAGGAAGACAAACTTCCTTAGTGTTTTTTCTAACAGGTATAACTTTTCAATCCATTCTACACTAAAATTTAGCTCTTTTAGTGCCCTAGCTGTAATTCAAGTTTTCCATTCCAGCACTCCTTGTGAGAGACTAAACCTCTATCCATTATACCTGCAAGGGACTTAAAAATCAAAGCCATTACTTAGACTGGAGATCTCTACCCTTATTTCATCCCATTACAACTCATTTACATATTAAACATTCTTACTATTTTCGTTTTCAGATGTTTTCATGTTTATGGCACATGTAGATCTCTTTGAGCTCGGTATTTATGTTATTTAGCCTGCATTTCTGGGTGTACATAGTGAGAGTTTTCATGTTATTTAGTCCACTGCTGTCCAATAGAAACTCTGGAATGATGAAAATTTATTTTTTGCACTGAAAATATATCAAATATGTTCAAACTACTCACATGCAGCTTCTGAGCACCTTAAATGTGGATAGTACGGCTTAGAAACTGAGTTCAAAATATTAATTAGTCTTAATAAATTTGAATTTAAATAGTCACATGTGGCTCAAAGCTACTGTACTGAATACCTTAGAATACAACCCTTCTATTGAAGGAAAGGAAACCTTTACATTCAAGTTTTTAAGTGAAATCATTTAAACTGCAAAATCATAAAGGTATAGAATATAATTTGAAAAAAAATTCCAAAATTGATGTTTTTGGTTTTTAGGGAAAGAATGTATATTCTGAACTATATACTCCACACTTAATCTCACTGAAAAGAGTGCCCTTGTGTATTGGCCAAATCTGAGCCTATGCCCCTGGGCTATAATCCCAGAGGCTGGTACTTCCTCTGTGTTGTGCCCACATATAAAAAATAAAATAAAAAGATATGTATCTTGTATATCCAAGCATCTTTCTCTCCCTCTCTCTCTCCTCTTTCTATATAGCTGGTAAGGTGAAACAAATTGGAGAATGTGCCCTCGTCCCTGATTTCAGAATATATGGAATTCTTTGCCTCTAGTAATTGGAAACATTCTCTGGGTTCTTGTGATTTTTTTACTTCTTGCTGGCTAGAAAGCTTTGTCATCTGGACTCATTTTTTCACACCTTTAAGAGAGTAAAAGTTAGAGTGAGACATCTGAGCTAAGAAAAATCTATCTTACGTAAAAGGAGTTCTCGGGGTTAACTTCTGTTCACTGGATTTAATATTATTATTGATGCCTAAGTACAGTAATGATAATGAAAGTTCATTTAATCTCCTTTGTTTTCTCTGCAGGCTCCCCTGAGGGAAAGTGGTTATGACAGATTTGGATTTCTGATTCTTGTCATGTGTTATATTTTTATCTTTACCTCTAAATATATTTCAACCTGTTTTAGAATGCCTGTAATCAATATTTGTGTTTGGATGTAGAATACCCATTCTTCTACCTTGGATTGTTCTTTGGACAATTTCCCTTCCTCTACTTTTAGTCCATGTTATTCAGTAGAGCTGCTGAACCTACTCCTGGAGAGTGCGTATGACATAGACCAGGATATCAAAACTCCATTTCAGAATTTGAGTTGGAAATTCACTTATATTAGATTTCCAGCAGTAAGTATTATGTTTTATGAATTTTTTAGGACATAGGTAAAAGAGAATAAAGCTGAGAAATTAGAGAAACATTGAATATTTGGAGTCCTTGATCCAGCCATTCCTAAATACAGCTACATCCATAGACTTCTCAGTTATATAAAGCAATAAATTCTCTTTTGTGGTTAGGAAAGTTAGGGTTCTAACACCTGGGGAAAAAAATTGTGACTAACAAAACTGTACATATTCTCTCCTCTGTATTGCCTTTGTTCCCTTCTCAAAGATCAGTTGACTATACTTATGTGGGCCTATTTCTGGGCTCTCTCTCTGTTCCAATGATCTATTTATCTATTCTTTCAACAATACCACACTATTTTTTCAACAAACTGTTGTTATTCATTTTGACTAGTCCCTCCAAAAATTACCAATTTTTTTCCTCTTGAATTAATATTTGTCAACTTTGAAACTGAACTAGGGCATAAATATTCATTCCATGAGTTCTTTCCACTTCTCTTCTATAGAAAGATGAACTTGTATATGTTATGTATAAAAAGTCATTCTCTTATTCAGGAAGATAAACACAGAACAAAACATTTATTCTACAGATCATTTCAACAGTCCTGATATTCCTTCTTCCTCATTGGTCTAGTATACTTTTTATGGTTTCACTGAAAATGCTTCTTGTAAATTCCCACGGAACAGAGACTCTTTAAAGTTCCTATTCACCAAGCATCATTTAAGAAGATTATAGAAAGCATCATTTCATCTTACTACTCTGAAACTCTTCCTTTCTCTCCTCTTTTTAACATAAGATGTTAGGAATTGAATAAAGTAATTAACACTTTCAATGTGTCAACTAATCCCTTCAGGAAATATGTACTATTCTCTGTATTAGTAAACTTTTTCTGTACAATGAATCATCTCAAAACATTAAACAACAGCATTTATAATTTCTAATAATTCTTTACGAAGGTTTTCTGATTTTGGCCAGCTTTGAGGGCTCACTTAATTTTTGGAAGTTATCAGACTGGTCTGAGAGCATCTAGGATGGTGTGTCTCTACATGGTCTTTCACTCTCCAATAAGCTAGTCTAATCTTCTTTACCTTGCTGTCTCAGGGTTCAATCAGTGCATAAGAGAGTAAGTGCCAACATGCATATATCCTATTAACATAACAGTTAACGGTCAACCTGAGATTCAAGGGTTGGAGAAAAAGGTTCTGTATCTTGATGGGAATAACATTACATCCCAATAGGATGTGAATGCAGGAATGTAAGGAATTCATAATTTTTTTTGCAATATACCTTACCCTGACATATCATAATCCATTATAATTCACTAGTTTTTCTTTCTGATTTCTGAACATTTATTTTTTGGAGTCCTGGTAGTAATAAAAAGTCAGGGAAGGTAAAATAATTTGTGATAGGCATAACAGAATGGATAAAATGTGGAAAAATGAAATGATGAGTAATGGAATCCCAGCCCACCAAATTTTTTTTTTTAAGATTTTATTTATTTATTTATTTGACACAGAGAGAGAGAGACAGCTAGAGAGGGAACACAAGCAGTGGAAGCAGGAGAAGCAGGCTCCTGGCTGAACAGGGAGCCCGATGTGGGGCTCGATCCCAGGACCCTGGGATCATGACCTGAGCCAAAGGCAGACGCTTAACAACTGAGCCACCCAGGCACCCCCCAAATTTCTATGCTATACTTAAATATTTATTTTTTTAAGATTTTATTTATTTATTTGACAGAGAGAACACACAAGCAAGGGGTGCAGCAGAAGGAGAGGGAGAAGCAGGCTCTCTGCTGAGCAGGGAGCCCTATGTGGGGCTCAACCCCAGGACCCTGGGATCATGACCTGACCCAAAGGCAGATGCTTAACTGACTGAGCCACCAAAGCACCCCATGAAGATTTACTTATTTGAGAGAAAGAGAGAGAGGGAGAGAAAGCACAGGGGGAAGGAGCAGAGGAAGAGGGAGAAAGAAACTCTAAGCAGACTCCCTGCTGAGCAGAGACTGCCGTGGAGCTTGATCTCATGATCCTGAGACCATGACCTGAGCAGAAAACGAGAATCAGATGCTTAACTGACTGCTCCACCCAGGCCCCTATGATATATTTAAAATCAAATACTAGAAAATCCACGATTTGCATTTTAGTAGAAAATAACAATAATGGTATGAATTTGTCAAGTCCTTTATAATTTGTGTGTTTTCACATCCATCATATCTCATTTTAGATAGAAAAATCTTATCATAAAAATATGGAAAAGGCAAAGGAAAAAATCAATCAGTGACTGATTAGAAAAGCACATGCATACACCCCTCTATGGCAATATTTTGATTCACTATAAGTCATTTAGAGATAATAATGTTCTGGATATAATAAACCAATCAATCATAGAGTATGAAATACATACCCATCATCCTGTGAGAATGCACAGACTCTCACATGTTATTGATAGTTAAATGAAAGGCTCATATTAACAATAGATAACTAATTAATTCTGTGACAAGAATTATAAGCTATAGTTTACTAGTGTTTTTATTGAAAATACAGTTATATCAATCAGTTCTTATGACCTTGTCTGCATTTCAAAATGGGAATCAAAGCATTACCCAAATAAAAGTTGAAAATCACATCTTATGTTTTCCTACAATATGTAATATTGTTTCATATTGTAAAAGCTGAGCTATACAATTTTGTCTTATATTGTAGATTATATAAATACTTAGCACTCCACTTTAGTTTCACCACTGAGTTGTATGTTAAAGCACAAAACTAACGTTTCTACATAGAAATAGAAGATGTCAGAAACACTTGTCTATGCTGTCATTTAGGCAATGGTATCACAGACCCCTCTCCAAATCCCTTTTAACTCTAGGAAGGAAAATTAAGGATAAACCTAATTTCAAGCCCTTCATGGGGCTACGATAGCCCAAGCTAAGTAGTGTATGGTGCAGTCAGTAAAAATTCCGGGTTATCTTGCTCTTGTCCAGGACTTTAAAACTATGAGTACTTTACACATGAACAGCTCCCTTTCAATCACTTTCTTTTCTTTCAAAGGCTTCTTAGAGAAGTCAGATGAACTCACAGTAACAGAAGAGACAATCACTTTGGTTTGGAAAAGGAGTCCTGAAGGCAATGAGGCTCTTTATCAAACTCCCATCAGAACACACCAAGTTCCATCACTTCCTTCTATCTTCCTACTAGTCTTATTACCGGCTTCATTTACAAATCTGACTTTCCCATATTCTTCCCTTGGTTCCTTCTATAAGCTATCCCAACACCTCATATTTTATTCTGGCTTTACTCTTTATATATTGCAGACTATTCTTCTAGTTGGATGGTTTTACCTCAGCTACCAGAGCCCAGCCTAGTTTTATTTTTAGTTTACAACACCTGAGCTATGTATAACTCTTTTATTCCTAACTTTTCTTTGGTCACCTTTCTTATGTTCAAATAAGATTTTTACCTTTCCTTGAAATATTGATAAACATATTTGACCCCCAAATAAACACATCTTGGAAATATCCTAAGGTTTCTATTATAAGCTACAGAGAACATAAAAACAAAATAAAAACTATACAGGCAAATATCTAGACCTATGACACAAGGTAAATGTAGAAGAAGAGAAGGAACCAAATGTGATGGTTAATTTTATGTGTCAGTCAAGTTAATTGAGCTAAAGGACGCCCAGAAGCTGATAAAACATTATGTCTGGGCATCTGTGAGGGTGTTGCTGGAAGAGATTAACATTTGAACTGGTAAACTGAGTAAAAAAGATCTCCCTCACCAATGAGAGTGGACATCATCCAACTCCTTGAGGTGTGAATGGGAAAAAAAAGGTGAAGGGAGGGCAAATTTACTCTTTTCTTATCTATCTTCTCTATCTCATGTATCTTTGCCTTTGAACATGCGTGCTCCTGGTTCTCAGACTCAGACCAGAACTTACAACATCACCTTCCCTCCCATTATTGTCAGGTCTTGGACTACAACTGGGATTTACACGATCAACTTCCTGGTTCTTAAGCCCTAGGATAGAGTTACACCCCTGGCTTTCCTAGTTTTCCAGCTTGCAGATAACAAACAGATCATGAAACTTCACAGCTTCCATAATAGTCTGAGGCAGTTTCCTATAATTAATATGTGTGTAGTATAGATAGATTTATATATTTGTATATATTTCTTTTTATATTTCTTTTTATTTTGTATTTTTTCTATGTATATATGTATATGTATATATATGTGTGTGTATATGTACATGTACATATGTATGCATACACACATATACACACATATATATATCCTATTGGTGCTGTTTCTCTGGAGAGTCCTGTCCAATATACCAAACTTCACAGAATGCACAGAATGCTTGAGTTGGACATAGTAGTATATTATCTTAGTTAATGCTCACAACAGACTGATGGGTTATGTATCATTATTTCTATTTTAAAGATAAGAAAGCAGATTCAAGAAGGTTAAATATTCTTGCCCAGGATTGTATAATTAGTAAATGGATCTAAATTTGAACTCAGATTTTTCTGACCTCATGGCTATGTTTCTATCATTGAATCACACAATACTTCACCAGAACACCAATACTTAATGCATCTTCTTGGACAATACATTATAGGAAACAATCACTGAAGGATTATTTGGGCAGAAATGTAGTAATAGCACAAGGGTTATAAAAGAAATAGATGGGTTCCAAAGAGTATTAGACATCTCACATGAAAATCATGGAAGGTCAAATGCCAACATTTATCATATAACATCTCTTCTAAAAATATTTGACTTGAGTTTCTAAAAAGTCCTAGAGCTCCATATCATAAAGTCTATCATTTAAAAAAAAGCTCATTAAAACCACATGTTCTATAATTAGAGAAATTTTAATAAAAGAGAACTTTGGTGAATTACAAAAATGCAAATATTTCAGACAGTGCCCTTCCTTTGTGAAGGAGACAATGGATAATGCAGGTAGGCACTCTCACTAATTTTACTTTATCTGAAATATATCATTGAGAAGACCAAACCCTTAAAATCAAAGTCAGCAATTTGAAGTTCTCTCAGAAGAAGAGTTCCCACATAGAATAAAGACTAGTGATAAGTACTTTCACTATACATATATATATTTTTTACAAGTAAAGACAGAGATTTAGTTAACTAATGTATTTGTCCCTGAGGGAAAAACAGATTTGAATTTACATCTATAACTGGGTAACAGCTATTAAATGGTAGTTATTATCATTGTTTTATTGTCAAATACAAAAATTTTTTTCAAATAAATTCTTTTTAGTTATGGCCGTCAGTTATTATTCCTCTCAGAGGTCTTGTACTTCTATTTCTAAAGTATGCAATGTTAGATAGTAGCTAATGTTACATTTTATGAAGGAAGGATCCAAAGCAGGCAGTATTTTCATAAAATTGCATTTAGCACTAGGCAGAGGTCTTATTTAAGTTTACAAGTGATTATTGTTTGCTATAAATATGCAAATTTGTATTCTAATGAATAATTGTAAAAAATAGCTATTAGTAAATGGCACTTTGAAAGATTGATATTTAGGCTTTGTGTATATTACCCCCCAGATGTGAAAATGAAATTTACTGAAAAAATAAACAAGTACAAAGGCAAAGACATATTAAGCCATATTTATATTTAATAAACTATCTTTCTTGTGTCACCTTGGCATATATTCATTGCCTTAGCTGGAACCTAATTAAACATAGAGTTTGTAAGAAATGGAGACTGAAAGAAAGCAGCTAACATTTCTGATAATCTCATATAGATGTCTTTTTTAATGGCCCCAAAAGAATGTGTCATTATATCTTGGTTTTTAATCATGTTCTTTGGAAAAAAATACATGTCTCCTTGAATAAAGCATATGTCCCTACAAGTTGAAAATAAAATGCATTTTGCAAATGGGTATGTAATGTTCATAAACATCTTCTTGATGTATTTAATGCACGGGAATGCATTTGAGATCTCAGGGTTAAAAAAAGGAACCCTACGTAATTTGAATAAGAACCTTTCTGCAGTGGAGGCAGAAATGTATTCCGTAATCCTGTTTAGGGCAAAAATTCCATTCATATCTCACTTTAAAAGATTTTGGAAATCACAGAGGGACATCCACCTAATACAATGTTATTTTAGGGAAGGTATGCTTTAATTTAAGAAGATATAAAAGGAATTACAATGTTTTCAGAAGAAAAAAATGAAACTTGGTTTAACAACCATCCCTGAATAACTAAAATGCATTCACGACAAAAATCCCTTTGATAATACCCATGAAAATAGCAATGTAAACTATGATTTTCATCAAAATCACAGATCAATTCTACATTGGGTATTCTCTTGTTCCACTGACAATTCAAATAGAAAAATATACTTAACTTGTTGCTGAGTTGGAGAATTTCAAATGTTATTGCAAAGGCACACATTTCTTATTTACTACAAATGTTATCAACTTTTGAGTATCTGCTTAAAAATATCAGATAAAAGACACATTATCCCAAGCCAGTGTATAATCTTACCAATGAATTGTATTTGGCTGTGAAATTCATTCTATGTTTATATTTGCGCATATTTTCTTTCTTTTTTTTAAATTTTATTATCTTAATTACCATACATTACCTCATTAGTTTTTGATGTAGTGTTCCATGATTCATTGTTTGCATATAACACTCAGTGCTCCATTCAATACGTGCCCTCTTTAATACCCATCATCAGGCTAACCGATCCCCCCACACCCCTCCCCTCTAGAACCCTCAGTTTGTTTCTCAGAGTCCACAGTCTCTCATGGTTCGTCTCCTCTTCCGATTTCCACCTCTTTATTTTTCCCTTCCTACGCTTTTTTTTTTTTTTTAACATATAATGTATTATTTGTTTCAGAAGTACAGGTCTGAGATTCAACAGTCTTACACAATTCACAGCGCTCACCGTAGCAAATACCCTCCCCAATGTCCATCACCCAGCCAACCAATCCCTCCCACCCTACTCCAGCAACCCTCAGTTTGTTTCCTGAGATTAAAAATTCCTCATATCAGTGAGATCATATGATACAGGTCTTTCTCTGATTGACTTATTTCGCTTAGCATAATACCCTCTAGTTCCATCCACATCATTGCAAATGGCAAGATTTCAGATTTTTTTGATGGCTGCATAATATTCCATGGTATATATATACCACATCTTCTTTATCCATTCATCTGTTGATGGACATCTTGGTTCTCTCCATAGTTTAGCTATTGTGGACATTGCAGCATATTTTCTTAATGTATTTCACTTAGACAACTATATGTGGAATCTAGGTTCTACCCCTAATTTTGTCACTAGGAAGCTGTATTGTACTTAGCTCATATTGCCTTGCTTATAAATAATAAGATTTGCTCACACTAGGTCAAATAGAATGAATATTATAAAAAAAATGAAATCCGATATCATGGCATTCTAAAAGGGTCTATTGTACAAAACCACCTTAGGGACACTAAGACTGGGTCTAGGGACCCACCAGAATTCTCAGAATTTCCATTTATGTATTAACATGACTCAAGAATCTCACAGATTCGGGGCGCCTGGGTGGCTCAGATGGTTAAGCGTCTGCCTTCGGCTCAGGTCATGATCCCAGCGTCCTGGGATCGAGCCCCACATCGGGCTCCTGGCTCAGCGGGGAGTCCGCTTCTCCCTCTCCCTCTGCTTCTCCCACTGCTCATGCTCTCTCTCTATATATATCTCTGTGTCTCAAATGAATAAATAAAATCTTTAAAAAAAAAAAAAAAATATTAAAAAAAAAAAAGAATCTCACAGATTCTATTTAATTCATTCACTTTTTCCTTTCACAATATTTTATTAAGCCCATTATATTCCAGGCATTTTTCTAGGCATTTGAGTTCACAGCAGCAAACACTAAACAAAGCCTTTACCCTCAAGTAATTTATATATAAAGGGTAGAGATATAACAGAGGGGTGTGTGTGTGTGTGTGTGTGTGTGTGTGTGTGTGTGTGTGTGTGTGTTGTGATAAGTACTACATAGAAAAATAAATCTGAGGAAGGAGGAGAGCATACATTGATGGCAGTGGATGCTTATTTAACATATGATTAGGGACAGGCTATATGAAAATGTGGCACTTAAGCAGAAACCTGAAGGAAGTGAGGGGATCAACTATGATGATATTTGAGGAAGAGCATTCATAGCAAAGGGAACAGCAAGAATAAATTCTCTGAGTTGTGAGCCTGGTTGTTGTCTTTTTTTCTATCCCACAATCAATTGGGTTCCCCACTCTCCATGTGTCGTCAGTACGTGATCTACTTTAATTACTGTTTCCTCATTATTTTTGCATGTTCATAATGAGATATGACTTTTACCTTACTCCATTACCCTGTCTCAATGCATCCTTTGAGTTTCAACTCCCATTGTTCAACTATGTGATTATTTTGTCTATACTTTCCAACTTACATTGTAAAAAGCAAAAGTCTCATTAGCACTGTTTCTCTGACTACATATGATCCTTGGCCAGTTTATAAAGTGGGTTAGGAGAATTGAGAGTTAGGTCATGTAATACCAAATGTCGAGGATATGCATATCAAGGTATGCCTCATTAAGAGGTGTGGTTAAACATTTGTCCTTAAAAAGGGCTAAGAACATGGCAGAATTCAAGCATTCAGTTAAGTTTCCTTCATATTCAACATCTATTCAAATAAGTAATTGAATTTTGAGGTTCTAAAACATTTAACAATTTCCTATTCTCAATGTATCTACAGATTATCAAAAGGCAGATGTATTTAGATTTTGGACCAGTTTCCTCACATGATGAAAACTCTAATGTAGTGAATAGAATATTGGCTCCCAAAATATATGCCCATGCAAAAATCTCAGAATATGACCTTATTTGGAATAACAGTATTTGCAGATATAAGTTAAAAATCTTGAGAAGAAATCAACTTGGGTTTAGGGTCAACTCTGTCTAATGACTGGTACCCTTAAAAGAAGGCAGAGGGAGATTTGAAACACAGACATGGAGAAACAGAAGGAAAATCATGTGAACACAGAGGTAGAGATTGGAGTGATGCATTTATAAGTCAAAGACTATCAAGAATTGTTAAAACCAGCAGAAACTAGAATGGCTTTTCTCTCAGAGCCTTGAGAAGAAACCAAATTTACTGACACCTTAATTTCAGAACTCTAGTCTTCTGAAATGTGAGGTAATAAATTTGAGTTTTTTAAGTCATCAAGTTTGTGTTAATTTGTTAAGGCAGACCTAGGGAGTGAATACATCTACATATGTCCTAGGAGATCTAAATCAATGCAGATACCAAAATTAACACCTTCATAAAATAAATTGAAAAATCAACAGATAGCAAAAATAGGTTTGTTTTCAGACTTTCACTTCACACTTGAACAACTACTTCCAAATAGCCATTCTTTGTCTTTTTTGGCTTGTATTGCTTGCTTATTTTTTGTTAAGCATATGTGACTACTCTCTTTCATTGTATATATAAGCACATATGCCTTACTTTAAAACAGTGTCTTGTTTCTAAAATAATTTCAAGGAGCTGAGAGGAATATGTATAAAATGTAACTATATCATAAAATAAAAATGGAGTCAAATTATAAGAAAAAAAGCAAAAGAATAGGGCACAGTGGAGATTAAAATAGCAAGTGATGAATACCATGAGGATTAATACACTCTTACATTGACAGTTATGATCTATCTATTCTGTCATCCTTACTATTTGCATAATAAATAAGCACATATAAGTGATTAGCAGAAAGGAATTTTGGGATATATATACACAAAGACAATAATATATGATAAAAAGGATGGTACAATTTTCAATATTATAGTGGATTCAACAATAACTTTTATAATTTTTTTATAAAATCATAAAGAAGGAGACCACAATAAAGACTACTGTTGGAAGGAGTGTGCCAAACAGATACAAGGTGGTCTAAATAATAACCCAGTTCTCTAAATGATCTCATTATATACATACTGGGAATAGATTAAACTTTTAATAAAAAACTCAGAGCATTTTATAGCCCTGAGTTATACTACTTCCAGCTGTACTGTAAGATATATATCCTTTATTAAGTGAAAAACAATGTTATTAAGTGATGTATCTTGTTTTAAGAAATTGTTACTTTAAATGTCATTTAATAATGGGGGGAAGGTGATAAATTCACTAAAAAATCATAATACCACCTTTAGAATAGCTTAAATTTAGTTCTTCTTTGTGGTTTAAATTACCTTGTATAGTCAAATGACTATTCAAATTATAAAAACATGTAATAATCACATAAATATTTCTTTTTCTAAGCTAAATGGGAAGAAAGAATATATCTACTTTTAAAAATTATCAAGTCATTCAGAAAAACAGAATTTAAAAGAAGATTCCTGGCAAGATGGTGGAGGAATAGGCGACCTAAATTTCCTCTGGTCCCAGGAATTCAGCTAGATAGGGATCAAACCATTCTGAACACCTACAAATTCAACAGGAGATCGAAGAAAAGAATAGCAACAACTCTCTGAACAGAAAAGTGACCAACCTCTGGAAGGTAGGATGTGTGGAGCAGTGAATCTGAGGCGATATTCGGGAAGATAGATCACGGGGGGAGGGAGCCTCCAACAGCCGCTACCAACAAGTGATAGAGCAGTGGAGCACAAAATCGGAACTTCTACAAGTCGGTTCTGCTGAGGGACATCGCTCCAGTGGCTAAGTGGGGGGTGGAACCCTCACTGGGACAGTAGTCTCAGGACCCTCGGGGTCACAGAAAGACCGGGCGGGCCTCAGTGTGGCAGAGCCCCCAGGTATCAGAGCAGTAAAGCAGACTGCAGAGACGGAGCCGAGGAGTGGGCTCGCAGCTCGGGGTTGCCATAAACCATGATCCACGGCACAGTCGGGCCATGCTCTTCCAGCAGGGACCCAACAAGTGGCAGATCCAGGGAGACTCCGTTCCCTCCCCTGGGAGGAGCGGTGCAGGAATGCACCACAGGGATCTGCTGGGTTTGGAGACTCCAAATGGGGTCAGTTGTCAGAGGTAGAAATGCTCCGTCACAGGCCAGGTGAGCACAGAGTGCGGCCAGAGACCGGGGAGACAGGAGTGATTGACTGCTTTTCTCTGGGGGCTCACTGAGGAGTGGGGCCCCAAGTTCTTGTCTCCTCCAGGGCGGAGATTGGGAAGCCACCATTTCACTCTCATCCTCCAAAGCTGTATGGAAACCTTGCAGGGAACAAAAGCTCCCGAGAGCAAACCCGAGCAGATTACTTAGCCTGGCCCCCGGCAAGGGCGGGGCAATTCCTCCTCCAGCAGACATTTGAGAACAACAGCAATAGGCCCCTCCCCCAGAAGACCAGCAAGAACAGCCAGCCAAGACCAAGTTTACTGACCACTGAGAATGGCAGAACTCCAGCACTAAGGGGATACAGCATATAGAATTCATGGCTTTTTTCCCCCCGATTCTTTAGTCTTTCAAAGTTAATTTTTTTAATTTTCTTTTTCTTTTTTTTTTTTGAATTTTTTCTTTTTCCCTTTTTCAACCAACATCTTATCAATCCCTTTTTAAAAAATCTTTATTTTACATTTTTAGAGTCATATTCTATCCCTTCATTGTAGTTAACCTTATTTTTGTATATATATATAAGTTGTTCTCTCTTTAAAATTTTGAGATACAGTTTCTTCTAACAGACCAAAATATACCCTAAATCTCTAGTGTATGGCTTTGTTCTAGTCTCCTGCCTGATCACATTCTTCCCCCCCCTTTTTTTTTTAAAAACCCCTTCTTTCTTTTTTCAACCAACTTCTTATATTATCAATTCCTCTTATAAAATCTGTTATAATTTTCATCTTTACAATCATATCCCATCACTTCATCATAATTACCGTTATTTTTGTCATATATAAGCTTTTCTTTCTTTAAAATTTTGGGAGGCAGTTTCTTCTAACAGACAAAAATATGCCCAAAATCTAGTATGTGGCACTGATCTATTCACCAGCCTGATCATATTTGATCATATTCTTTTTTTTTTTATCTTTTTCTTTTTCTTTTCTTTTTTCTTTCTTTCCCTTTCTTTTCCCCCAGTGTCAGGCCTCTTCTGATTTGTTTAGAGTATATTTTCTGGGGACGTTGTTACCCTCTTACCATTTTGTTCTCTCATTCATCTATTCTCCTCTGGACAAAATGACAAGATGGGAAAAAAACACCTCAAAAAAAGAACAAGAGGCAGTACCAACTGCCAGGGACCTAATCAATACGGACATTAGTAAGATGTTGGAACTAGAGTTCAGAATGACGATTATAAAGATATTTAGCTGGGCTTGAAAAAAGCATGGAAGATATTAGAGAAACCCTTTCTGGAGAAATAAAAGGACTAAAATCTAACCAAGTTGAAATCAAAAAGACTATTAATGAGGTGCAATCCAAAATGGAGGCTCTAACTGCTAGGATAAATGCGGCAGAAGAGATGATTAGTGATATACAAGACCAACTGATAGAAAATAAAGAAGCTGAGGGAAAGACAGATAAACAACTACTGGATCATGAGGGCAGAATTCAAGAGATAAGTGATACAATAAGATGAAACAATATTAGAATAATTGGGATCCCAGAAGAAGAAGAAAGAGAGAGAGGGGCAGAAGATATATTGGAGCAAGTTATAACAGAGAACTTCCCTAATTTGGGGAAGGAAACAGGCATCAAAATCCAGGAGGCACAGAGAACCCCCTCAAAATCAATAAAAATAGGTCAACACCCCGACATCTAATAGTAAAACTTATGAGTCTCAGAGACAAAGAGAAAATCCTGAAACCAGCTCGGGAAAAGAAATCTGTAACCTACAATGGTAGAAACATTAGACTGGCAACAGACTTATCCACAGAGACCGGGTACACCAGAAAAGATGGCATGATATATTCAGAGCACTAAATGAGAAAAATATGCAGCCAAGAATACTATACCCAGCTAGGCTGTCATTGAAAATAGAAGGAGAGATAAAAAGCTTCCAGGACAAACAAAAACTAAAGGAATTTGCAAACACGAAACCAGCCCTACAAGAAATATTGAAAGGGGTCCTCTAAGCAAAGAGAGAGCCTAAAAGCAACATAGACCAGAAAGGAACACAGACAATATACAGTAACAGTCACCTTACAGGCAATACAATGGCACTAAATTCATATCTTTCAATAGTTACCCTGAATGTAAATGGGCTAAATGCCCCAGTCAAAAGACACAGGGTATCAGGTTGGATAAAAAAACAAGACCCATCGATATGCTATCTGCAAGAGACTCACTTTAGACCCACAGACACCTCCAGATTGAAAGTGAGGGGGTGGAAAACCATTTACCATGCTAATGAACATCAAAAGAAAGCTGGGTTGGCAATCCTTATATCAAACAAATTAGATTTTAAACCAAAGACTATAATAAGAGATGTGGAAGGACACTATATCATATTTAAAGGGTCTATCCAAGAAGATCTAATTGTAAATATCTATGCCCCTAACATGGGCACAGCCAATTATATAAGCCGACAAATAACAAAAGCAAAGAAACACACTGACAACAATACAATAATAGTGGGGGACTTTAACATCCCCCTCACTGAAATGGACAGATCATCTAAGCAAAAGATCAACAAGGAAATAAAGACTTTAAATGACACACTGGACCAAATGGACTTCACAGATATATTCAGACCATTCCATCCCAAAGCAACACATTCTTCTCTAGTGCCCATGGAACATTCTCCAGAATAGATCACATCCTAGGTCACAAATCAGGTCTCAACTGGTACCAAAAGATTGGGATCATTCCCTGCATATTTTCAGACCACAATGCTTTGAAACTAGAACTCAATCACAAGAGGAAAGTCAGAAAGAACCTGGTGATAGGTGTTAAAGAGGGCACATACTGAATGGAGCACTGGGTGTTACATGCAAACAATGAATCATGGAACACTACATCAAAAACTAATGATGTAATGTATGGTGATTAACATATAATAAAACTTAATTAAAAAAAGGAAAAGAAAAAAAAATAAAAGAAGACTGCTGTAGCAGTCATTACCAGTGACCTTCTGCATTCACCTCTACCCTCTTCTGCATTCACCTCTACCCTCCAAAGGCCACTTACTGTGAATGCCTAAAACTCTCTTCTTGAGGGATTTATGCCACAAAATCACACTAGCCTGTTTGCAGGTACATCGAGAGCAAGGCACACCAGAAATGCCCACAAATCAATGCACCTGGAAGTATTCCTTGATAATAAGGCTCATGAAAAAGATATATTCATAGGAGAAAGTGGTGAAAAACACTAAGTAACAATTATTAGGCAGCATAGTATAATGAATAGCATCCCCCTAAAATTCATGTCTACCTGGAACCTCAGATGTGACCTTATTTGGAAATTGCAGATTTTGCAAATATAATTTGCAATGCAATTACTTAAGATGAGGTTATGCTGGATTAGAGTGGGCTTCAAATCCAATGACAGGTTGCTTTATAAAAAGACACACATATGGAGACACACAGTAAAGAAAATCATGGAACAAGACAGACAAAGGAGTAGTGAAGCTACAGCCAAGGAACAACAGAATCCTTGGGAGCCAGGAGACATTAGAAAGTTAGGAAGAGACAAGGAAGGGCTCTTCTTAGAGCCTTTAGAAAGAAGATGGGCCTGCCTACACCTTGGTTTTGGACTTGTAGTCTCCAAAATTGAGAGAATAATCTTCTGTTGTTTTAAGCCACCCAGTTTGTGAGACTTTGTTATGGCAGTCTTAGAATATAAAAACATCAGGCTAACCCAGAAAAGTATGACCGAAGTTTGTAGCTTCAGGCTGTAACCTGAAGAGTCCCTTCACCTGTCACCCCCATCAATACATCTATCTTCACCCTCTTCTCTGCCCAAATCTGAACCTTAGCACCTTCCATAGCCCAGAAGTCTGTGTGGAAGGAAAAGCAAAAAGAAAGAACAGGAACTAGAAAAAGGTGGCCTGGACCGGCCTGTAAAGCAGATACTGGATCTGTTTATTTGAGTAGAAGAAAAGAGATGAGGAGTCGGGTCCACTTTTAGTCTTTCCATGCACATTAACACTTTTTACAGGTAAATTGTACTGATCATTGTTTTGGGGTTTTTAGCTGGGCTAAATTAGTAACTTCTCCACCAGGAAGGGGCAGGAAGAAAGAGCAATGGACAAACACCTCCTTGGACAATACTCTCCCATCAGAGGCTAACTTTTCCCTATTCTGTTCTCTTTAATGTAGATGTTGAGTTTCTTATTCAAACATTTGGTTAACCAGAGCATAACCAGACTATACACCCCAATGGGAGAAACTTGAAATATTAGGACTGTCCCAATCCTGCTGTCATTTGGTCATGTTCACTGCTCTCCAGGTGATGGAGAGATTCTCTATAATGTTGCTCCCAAATTCTTTAAAAATTGGTCATGACAATATATTATTTAATTGATACTTCAAATCACCCTGTCAAAAAAATCACCCCATTGTCTCCCACAACAAAATATACCTAACTACTGTTAATGAGATCAAAACTCATCATAGATTCTTGATTGATTCTGTGAGAGACAAAATGCCCCAGACAATGAAGAAGTTAATTTTATTCAGGGTCCTACAATAGGGAAAACATTTATTAAAAAAGAATGTATTAAAGAAGTAGGAGAAAATCTGGGATTTTATAGAGGCATGGAAACAAGGGAATCATGAGGAAGACTGGACAGATAGTCCTAAGTAAAAATATAGCCCACAGACCAAACCAACCAATATCCAAATCTCCAAATTAGAAAAATAAGAACTATGATCCGTTACTATCAAATTGACCTCTTAACCCAAAACAGAAATACAATGTCCTCAAGTGTATTTCCTTTTACCTTGTTCTCAAGATAAAGGGGAAAACAGAGCCAATAAAAGTCTTATCAAAATGAGGAAAACCAAATATCCCCCTCTAAATCTAAATCCCTTTTCTGACCCAATTTGAAAGCAACGGACAATGTTGAACTTTATCTAAGTTCTGAGTTCCCAAAAAGTAGCAAAGGTTGTTAAGAAATCTACCCCTACCTCTGCACATATTTTTGTGTTCCAAGAAACAGCTAACCAAAATAGACCAGTCTTTTCTGGCAAGTCCCAAAATAAGCCCCCCATCCTTAGAAGTGAAGATTCTTTGTCCACGTTTCCTAAGGACTGCCTTATTTAACTGCCTCATAAAACCCCAGGTTTTTCTCTTTCTTCTTTGACATGTTCCTCATGAATGAATGATATCTCTAGTGCAATAGCTTGAATAAAAGCATCTCCTTAATTACCAGGGTCAATTTGTCTTTCATAGAATCAGCCAAGAGCCTACAATGAATTTAAATCCCATTAACAGCAGGGGTAGCCTCAGTCATCTGCACCAGATCTGCTATTGTTGGGTCAACATTTTGAAAGTGGGACCTACCACCAGTGATTAATAAGTCTCCTCTCTTTCCTCTAATTTTTCAGTGGTCACTAAGATTCCTAAGAATATCACAGAAACAGTTCCACTGACAGAAAATTCAAGAAACATAGGTAAGTCCTTTGACACTAGAATAGTTTATATCCTAAGAATGAACTTCCTTAACAAATTCACAAAAAAGTATGTTTTCTGAATTTAATAGGTATCTCATATGGTTCCAAAGTAACTCTGGAAATCCAGGATCCAAGTCTAGAAATGCACTATAAAGTTAATAGTCAATATTTTTTGATAGGGCTAGAAAAAAGGAAACTGATGTAGGTCACCTAGAATTCAAGTCTACACAACATTGTTTAGTCATGCCTCCAGTGACTCACTCCAGCAATCTCTCCTCATTGCTATATTTAATGATCAGTAGCAGTTTTCCCATGAAACTTTTATCTTAGCCAAGTCTTTTTCAAGGTAACAAAAGTTATAATTACCTTGGTTTTTTATTTGAGAAACCACTTTCAAATTTCATATGGAATAACTATAACCTCAGTAAAGTTTTATTATTTGTCTACTAACTTACTTGGCTATCTGATCATACTCATCAAATTTAACATTAGGAATATTAGATTCACATTTCTTTTGACATTTTAGAGTTAAGCCAGTTTAAGTTAGCCAAAATCTGCAGTTATGGGAGGAGAGGAAAAATTTTGAGGTTTTTCTCAGATAATAAGAAACAGATAAATACTGCAATCAAGTCAATTCATCTTATCCTTTTTGCCCTTTGACTTTACTATATAAATAATGTACATAAAAAGTATCTGGGAGGGAGTTAGGACCTGGTTAAAATGAGAGAAATGATACCCTTTCTCTGATTTTAAGAAAGATGACAAGTATAAACATATTAACAGAAATACAGTCTTTAGTATTGGCCCACAGAACAGATGAGAGTAAAATTCCCCCCACATTTATCCCACGTTATAGTAAACACCAAATGGATTAGTCCTTAACTTAATTTCTAGACGAATCTTACAAATAAATCTATCTACCTAGAAAAGACATCATACCATTTTCCATTAATTATGACACCAACCTTTTCATTCAAGACTATGCCAATAATTACATTCACTATGGAATATTTAAAACTAAGTTTAAAATAGGGGTGCCTGGGTGGCTCAGTTGGTTAAGCGACTGCCTTCGGCTCAGGTCATGATCCTGGAGTCCCTGGATAGAGTCCCGCATCGGGCTCCCTGCTCGGCAGGGAGTCTGCTTCTCCCTCTCACCCTCCCCCCTCTCATGTGCTTGCTCTCTCTCATTCTCTCTCAAATAAATAAATTAAAAAAATCTTTAAAAAAAAAAAAACTAAGTTTAAAATAGATTGTGGTGATGGTTTCACAAACATATTCTTATCTCCAAACTCTTCAAGTTTTATACATTGAATATGACATACATTTTGTATGTCAATCATACCTCAATAGTGTTTAAAAAAAAACTTCAAAATGAAAATATTTGTCCAAATATTTCATGCTGAGAGAAGTAATTTCTTTATTCAACAGCTATTTAATGGGTACTTTCTAAGTGCCAGATCCTCTTTTATGTGTTATGTTAAATGAATCACATTACAATTATTGGGGAACAGTATCAAACCAACTGAAAAAATTCTGGCACATGTGTTAGGTAGCTCAAAATCAGTCTGTCTTCAATAGATAATAAAATTGCATGTATTTATATGTACTCACATTTTAAATTCATAACTATAATTTTATATTCATGCATATACATATATACATGATTATGTTTGCAGATATATATGAACATAAATGTATGCATGTGTGTGTAATGAACAGTTCCAGTGACAGTCATGACTACTACTGAATTGAGAAATTTGCCAAAGTACCCTGTAAATTGCAATCCATGCCAAATTAAAGGCCTATTCTTTTTACTAAAGATGTGTACATTTGAAGTTAAGAAGTAAATAACAATGGGTAAAATAATTGTGCCTTATTCATTCCTTCTAATTTATTTTGAATTGAACATCAGTCATTTAGTTCCCCAAACTTAGAAATTAACTACTTTAGTTTCAGTCAACAAATTTATTTTTAACACTTACTATATCCCAAGCATTTGATTATTGAACATAATCATTGACATTAATTAAAGGAACAGACAGAAAAATACCATGTCTTCCCTGCTCCAAAATTATATTTTGTTCTAGTCCTCATAGAGTTGTAAAATAAGTCATTCAGGGTACATGTGTTCTACCCAATATTAATATTCTTGTGTCTTTGCCAAAATAAATGATAAAGTGAAAAACTTTCACCAATAGATGGAATAAAGATGTAGACCATGAACTTTAGTTATCCTAATGATAATTTTCCAAGATGACCTCTGGGATCACATGTAATTGCTTCCCCTTTTTTTCTTCTTACCCTTAATGTATGCAAATTAAAGATTGAGCAAAAATACAAATGGTCAAAAGAAATCCCTTTGAAATAGAACAAATGAAAATATTAGTATCTTTACTTTTTCTCTTGATTTTTGTTCAAATTCATATGGAAGCAGGGATGGAAGAAGAAAGTAGAGAGCAGAAAGAGAAGTTTAGCAAAGTCAAATAATATTACTATACAACAGACACATAAGAAGATTAAGGGTCAGGGTTCAGGGAATACAGGGAGGAGCAAATAGAGTTCAGGTGGAAAGCAGAACCCTGAAACTAAATGACTAGTCAGGTCTAGCAGGTGCATGTTATTACTAGAAACACAATAGTGCAAAAATATGAGAATGTATTTTTTTCAATTATGAAAGAATTCTTTATGTTTTTTCAAGCTTTTATGACATCGGCTGGGGATGGGGAGGTCTTCTAGACCTTTAAGTATTGAAAGACATAAGAATCCAAGGTAGCAATCCCAGTGAAAACATCATCATCTTATTTTCACTACCACCATTTATAAATTTATATCACAGACAAGGTCCTAAGTACTTTAAGTCTTTCAATTATTCAATTCTTACACACTATTATCTTCATTTGATAGCTAAAAATAGGTTCAATAACTCGCCATAGTTCATATACCTAATAAATGGCAAAACTGGTCTGTTAAGGTCTGAATTCAAAAGCTCAGCTCTTCAAAAATACTTTATTTATTTGAGAGAGAGATAGCAAGAGAGCATGAGTGAGAAGGATGGGGAGAAGCAGACTCCCTGCTGAGTCGATCCCAAGACTCTGGGATCATGACCTGAGCTGAAGGTAAACACTTAACCAACTGAGCCACCCAGGCGCCCCCATCAGGTCAAAATATTAAGGTAATGGTGCTATCTCCATGACCATGGCCCTTAAAGCAGAGATCTAACCTCAGGGATCACCCTGATAAGGATCCACTGAAGTACACTGGTTTTTGGAAGAAATGTGCTACATTTTTTAAAGCTGCAAACAAAGCATACTTTTATCCAAATTAGAGTTGCCTAGACATAAACACCAAATTTTTGTTTTCAGTTAGTTTAGTCAACTAGAAATAATAATATTGTTGGGTTCATGGTAATCAAAAATAATAAGAGACTTTCTAAGACTTTACTGTGTCTTCATTTTTACATTGATTAATAAAAATTGGAAGTAATCTTGCCTTAATCCTTTCATTTGTTAGATATGAAGCACCCATCCTCTAACCTAAGCAAGCTTATAGAAGACAAATTCATAAAATTTGCTCTAGAGAAATAATCAAAAGACATCATGTTTTAAACTGACTCATTCATTCACTTATTCTTTTGACAAAAATGTATTGAGTGTCATTCATACATTATGCACTGGTTTGGCTGACAATAAAGCTGTAAACAAGACAAAACCTGTGCTTTCATGGAGCTTGTAACAAATACAAAACACTATATAATGTCAAGTAGATGTAAGTGTTACAGGAAAAAATAAAGCAGGACAAGTGATAGGAATGGAGTTTGTGATTTGGATGGGATGGTCAGTGAAGGAATCTTGGAAGAGGGAGTATTTGAACAGAGACACAAAGAAAGTGGCAAGCAAGCCCTCTAATACCCTAGAAAAGAGTGTTTTAGAGAGAGGGAATAGCAACTCCTAAGTCATTGAGGCAGGAATATTTTTGGCTTTCTAGAGTAAAAGCCAAAGTCCAGTGAAAGAGGTAACTAATAAAAGATAAAGGGAGAACAAGAGCAGACACATTCATGTCAGGCATTGTGTGGTGATAGAAACCCAAGGAAGGATCTTAAGCAAGAAATGACAATGATCAGCTTTACATTTTGCAGAATCACTTTGTCTTCTGTGTTGAGCACTGAGTGTGGAAGCAAGAAGGGCACTACCAAGCTATCGCAGTATTCAATAAAGAGACCACAGCAGGGAGACAAACCGTGAAGAAGTTAACTGTCATAGTGGTGAGAAATGGGCAGATTTGTCATGTATTTTTTTTTAATTTTTTTATTGTTATGTTAATCACCATACATTACATCATTAGTTTTTGATGTAGTGTTCCATGATTCATTGTTTGTGCATAACACCCAGTGCTCCATCATGTATTTTAAAGACACAGTCTGAGGAATAGGATATGATGTATGAGAGAAAGAAGAGTAAATGATAATGGCAAGGGTTTTGACATTAGCAATTGGAGGAATGGAGATACCTTTTTCTGAAGTGCAGAAGAGAGAGGAGGAGCAGGTATTGATAAGTTAGGGGACCACAAACTTAAAATGTTGTTCTTTTGACATGTTGCATGAGTAAAGAACTCCTCAGAAAGATGATTTTGTTGAGTAATGTTATCAAGCTATAAAACAAGGAAATAATTGTAATACTATATACTGTATTACTGTAATAACAGTAATAGCAATAAAATATTTGTTGACTACTTAAGCCAGTTCCTAACTTATTTGTATGCATTATATAATTAATTAAAATAAATAATGATCTACATGCACACAGCCCTTCACTACTGATTGAGAGCTTGTGCATATATTACTACACTATTTGGTTTTCATCTCGATTTGCTGGAGTAGATACATTATTATTACCCCTATTTTCCAAATGACCCGCTGAGATTAATTCAATCCATAAAGATAATATAAAATGATTCCTCTAATTTCTAGATTAAGCTCTTTTCACTATACTATATTGCCCCATATATATAAGCAATTGAATTTTCCTAATTTTATACCAGCAGATAGATCCTTTATGTTCCTGTAAACTTCCATTGTTGTAATGACCACACAACAGTCTTCACTATTGGCTAGTTAAGTTTTTAGCTGTTCAAAATTAAAGGACTAATTTTCTACATTTCAAATATTTCTCAGAGCATCTCAGATTATACAGGTAACATTAATTGTGTTGAAGAAATATGTTTCAAAGTAAAGACAGGAAGAGGGAGGAAGGAGAAAAATACAATACTGGGAAATATTATAATAATCTATAATAAATAGCCTCATAAAGGAATAAGATGATGACATGCTAAATTAGTACATTTGTATCCTTATTTTTCTATCTACACATGAATCAATAAAAAATTAAATTTACATTTTTGGCAGATTTTCTACATCCTCGGTTATACTGAATGTAGTGTTCCCAGTTGTTTAAGCACATTTAGAGTTTTAATTAGTTTTCATCTTTTATTCTGGCATAGGATATTATTTTGAGGACAAGCTATGGTATGTGGAACTGGTGTTACTTTTTCAAGCAATTTAAGAATGAATTTGGAGTGATGATAGTGACAATGGAGTGCCAAAGAGGAGTAAATAAAACTCTTCCTAGTGGCATAAAAGAAATGTCATCCAGCATGAAAATGTGCAAAATGTGTCCAGAAAAACATTAAAGAGCAGTCAGTGTGCTTCAGTGCAAACAAAAGAAAAAATAAATTCTAGTTAACTAAGCAGAAGACTATTTTTGTCTGAATATTGGAGAGTTCAGTAAATCAAAGATAAGCTGGTAAACCAGGCTCATAATTCAGACAGGAACCAAGATAATCTAAGAAGCTATGAATATAATCATGGGGAGAATCTGGTGATGGGAAAGATGTTTTGGAGGCTGCCACCAGGAGACATCATTGTCTCATGCGTTGGCTGGAATCTAAACTCCAACATCACCTCCACCATTCCCAGTGAGCACTGGACTCTGGATACTAATACCTGGGTAAATTCCAAAGGTCCCAAGAGGGGCATCCAATCGACCAAACCTTAATCATCTGCCTTCTGACCAAAACAGTCTTAACATTCCCCTCAGCATGACTAAAACTTGATAGGTTTCTTTGTCACTATAGTACCCCCTGGACATTCATTTTCTTTGAGCATTTATTTTAGAACAATTGCAATTCTAAGATATTTCTCTGTCCCTTTGAGATGAAAATCTTTTCTTAGCCTCTTGCCAGCTCCACAACTCAACTTCAAGGACCTGAGAGCCATCCCTTTGAAATGTAATCATCAAAGAAGATAGCACCCCTAAAACTAGGTAGAAGTTTAATTTTGATGAGATAAGTGCCAATTAGCAAACACAAATGGTCTAATTATGTTTGCTAATTGGCCCACCTCCCCTGTAAGATTCTCTAGTATTTTTTTCACTAAGTCATTCCAGCATTTAAAAACATTCCCACCTTTCACTTCAAGAGACTTGAGTTTAATCTCCATTGTTAGTCTTGAATAAAATCATCCTTGCCCGTTTAACTTGTCTGGTGCAATTTTTCTTTGATGCACCCAAGCTTCTGTAAGTCTGAAAGAACAGATATCTGACCATATGCAGTTTTCATGGGTGGAGGCAGAATCCCACCTCTCAAGATTCAGACTGCAAAAATTTCCCCAAACACAAGAAGGAAATGTTTATGCTGGATGGCTAAAAACAGGCTAATGTCTACTATTTCCTTACAATATAATGTCTACAGGAGGATTGTTCTCTCTTGCACACACTGAATACCAGTACAGTCATAAAAATTATCTTTAAGGTTATTTCTCTGTTAGTAAATTTCTCGAAGATCCTTAGACTGGGATTGTCACCAGCTAGATCCCAAGACCTGACCTTTACTGCTCACCTGCTTGCACCCATGGATCTTTGTTCCATAGTTTTCTTTAAGCTCTCCTTTCTAGCTTATCTCTTAACTCAGGCAAAAGAGCCAAGGGGCATAGCATCTGTGATGGAAACCGACACAATGACAACTGCCCAAAGAGTTCTGGCTTGCCTAGACTAACCAGACCAGTTTGAATTTAACCCCCGACTCATACACAGATGGACCATGGAGGGACTCATGGAGTGACTGACAATTACCTTTACCTCATTATAATAAAATCTTTACCCAAGAAGGAGCACAAGCCTCATTTACATAACATACAATGTATGCATAGGCATGCTTCCTTAAGGTGCATGGGCCACCTTATGTCTGCCTCTACCTAAAATAATATGGCTCCTTTATCTAAATATTCATCCTAACCCTAAATAAAAGGAACCCTTCCACCTTTACTAGGGTAGTCACAGCTTTGCAAGTTATCCCCCGTGATCTCCTTATTTGCTGCAAATTAAGTTTATTTTGAGGGAAAACTCCACCTTGTGTTTCTATTTTTGACTTACCAAGGAGCAAATTCAAGTCAGTTCGTTGGTTCAGCTATAGGTTCTGTGACAGTAAGCAGCTTCTAAAACTATCTTGGCTAGCATGAGTTCATCTGTATGGTTGGAAGTGATGTCTCCTATCACAATAATAATTAACATATGCTGAGTGTTTATCTAAGGCACTCAGCATTTTTTTAAATGAATAGTTTTAAAGCTTAAACTTATTAAAATGTTATTTCATCAAGCCTAAACATCAACCACAAAAAGAAAAATCCATCAGTTACCACCACCTCACAGGCTGCAAACTGACTCCATGTCTACACTTGTAATCAGCATTATATAGAAATAATTCAAACATCTAAACTAAAACTACAACATACATCAAAATAGTGTACAGATTTGAACTGGGGTCTGCCTAACTCCCAAATCATTATTTTTGCTGCAGTAATAAAACTTCCATTGAAAACGTTAACAATTAAACAGAAACCTATAAAGATTGCAGTGTTTTCCTCTCCTAGGGATATCTAGTGGTCATTTTTTTTTTTTTTTTTTTTACTTCAAAGAAAGGAGCACACATAATATTCTTGGCTGAAAAATTTCTTACTTTTAATTTAGTTCTGTGTATTTGGTTCATATATAAAAAGGCTTGAATGACAAACATAACTGTAAGCAATCTTTTCTCCAAGATATATAGCCATTCATGGCCCCACAAATCTACCCCACCTCTTTCTTTACAGCTATACCCTTGAATATAGCTGTCTACATTCCATGTCTCTGCTTCTCTTGACCATCCCCTTTAGAACCCACTCCAATTAGATTTTGTTATTACCAATATCACTCTTCACAATATCAACTTTTAATCATTTATTTGCTCTTTTGGGGGTATTTTTTAAACTTTCATTTTTCTTGATTTGGGGAGAGTTTTCTCAACTGGTTCTCATTTTACCTCCCTGACTTCCCCTTCTGGGGTTCTTTTGCTGGTTACTTCTCACATTCCTGAATTTTAAATTAATTGGAAGTCTCAGGGTTTCATTTTTTGGTATCTTCTAAACTTTTTTTACATTACTTTAATTCCACAGAAGATTCCACCCCATCCAAGGTCTTTAAATATTGTCTAAATCCTGATAACCCTCACATTGACTTATATCCCAGCCCTCTTCTCTGAACTCTAGATTTATATATCCAAATGCCTACTTAACCTCTCCATCTCAGGAGGCAGTTGCAGTTGGATATAATTAAAAATAGACTCTAGGGGCACCTGGGTGGCTCAATCATTAAGCATCTGCCTTCGGCTCAGGTCATGATCCCAGAGTCCTGGGATTGAGCCCCGCATTGGGCTCCCTGCTCGGCCGGAAGCCTGCTTCCCTCTCTCCCACCCCCTGCTTGTGTTCCTGCTCTTGCTGTGTCTCTCTCTCTGTCAAATAAATAAATAAATCTTTTTTAAAAAAAATAAATAAATAAAAATAGACTCTATTTTCTAAAAGACATAAAAATGTATATCATGTTGGCTTGAAAATTTATGCATGAACTAGTTCTTACCCAATCTGCCAAATGATCATGCCTAATCTCAATTAGAGTTGGTCTTTGTGTGTCCTGTCTCACTGTGCTGAAGAGTTACATCCATTATGCTGCAAAGAGGTTGTAAGTCAAAGCAGGATGCCTTTACATTAATCTACTTGTTATGAACCTCCAAGTGGCTAATTTATGTTTGGGCGTTTTTTCATGCTTTTGTTAAGGAGGATATCTGAGAAGTATTTCATAGTATTAAAATAATGAGCTATGAAATACCAGTGGATGTAACTGTAGTAAAAACTTTTCAGTATAGAAATGTACTTATCAATTTAAGAAATTGATGTTAAAATGATTTGTGACTAGATCTGAAGTAAATTTATCTACTTCATTATTTTTTCTTTCAGATTGGAAAGCCAGGAAGCATTTGAAATAATTTCTAATACCATGGTTTTCTTCCATTTTCTGGTCCCTCAAGAAATACCAATGAAGTCATATATTGCTTTGATGAGGATTTTTACCTTTATTAAAAACTACAAATGAAGGGGCCTGATTTTTAATATGCTAGATAGTAATTCTAGTGTACCTATTTCCATTCTTGTTATAATTTTTAAAATTTGGAACTTTACCCCTATCTGTAAAAAAAAGAGGCACTGCACAACTAATAGGTGGATGATTATCTGGAAAACTATTAAAAAACAGATACAGTCAAAAATAAATGTTTTCTGTCATTAATTTTTCAATTTGGACATGGCTTAATAAATTTTATTAGGTATCAAAACACTACAGAAAGCAATTATACAACTTTGACTTTGTGAGTTAAAAGAATCTTAATCATCATTCATAGCTCTCAAAATCTGCCGGATACCCAGTCCCCAAATCACTCACTTCCTTGAGTTAGAGTACTAGACTCTCACCTTTGGGCTAAGCACTACCCCAGAATGTGGAACCCACTTGTCAGGAGGGATTCAAGGACCTTCACCTCATTGCACAGGAGATTTGGAATCAAAACTGAGGGAGTTCTAGATCTGAAGGCAAAATATTTTTCTCCCACATTCCTGTGACTAAAGTTCTACCATTTATTTAATTTCTGTTACCTGGATTTCTTTGTTCCCTTATGTTTGAGCCCAGTCTTAATAACCTGTTTGCTAGGTTCTGCTTTCTATTTCTGATGTTCCTCAATGCCCTTCCCAACCCCTCTCTTTTCACCAAGGTATTAAACTCTAAGCCCCATTTCAGGCAAAAACTTATTGTATGTAGTATATTTTCCAGACCCTAACTGCCTTTTTACCTACCTAACTAGGTCATAATCAATTTATCTGATTAAAAATTGTGACTATTTTTGCAATGACTATGCCAGGGTTTTGTGTCATTGAGTCAGCCTGATCCTGTGCTCCAGGAATCTTCATGAAACTAATTCAATATTGGATCAGAGTTCTTTAAAGAGGTTAACTGTGCTCACCTTGCACCATAATAAGTGATTAGCAGAAAGTGCCATAGAATAATGAATAGACTGTGAACATAGCATAAGAATCCAAACCTAGTTGTCAGGTCAAGTATTTCACAGCCCTTGTAAGAGATGATTTTGGAAGAGATTTTTTTTCTCATACTTCTTTACTGAAGAGTGCCAGGCCATGATACAGCTGAATACTTTAAAATACCTTCAGAGAAGGTATTTAATTAATAATTAATTTAATTAATTAATACCTTCAAAGAGACTCCCAACTTAAGTTTTCAGGTAACAACGCTCCTAGAATCTATGACATTTTTGAACACACACACACACAGCAATTTAAATTTAAAAGCATTTACATTACATCCACAGTAGAAACAGTCAATTGAATTTCTGTGGAGGCTATTTATCTCAATATTTGGTCTTAAAAACCATTCACTGTAAAGGCCAAACTTTAAGAGGACCCAATGAGAAAGGACTCAAATAAGCAAAATCACAAATCAAAGAGGAGACATAACAACCAATACCACAGAAATACAAATAATTGTGAGAATATTAAGAAAATTTATATGTTAGCAATATGGACAACCTAGAAGAAATGGATAAATTTCCAGAAACATATAACCTACCAAAACTGAAGCAGGAAAAAATAGAAAATTGGAACAAATTACCAGCGATGAAATTGAATCAGTAGTAAAACAAAAATCAAACCAAGAAAAAAAAAAAACACAGCTAATTGAACATAATAAAAAATACATATAAAAAACAAAAAACAAAAAACAAACCTCCACCAGACAGCTTCACAGGTGAATTCTACCAAACATTTAAAGAAGAGTCAATACCTATTCTTCTCAAACTATTCCAAAAAATAGAAGAGGAAGGAAAACTTCCAAATTCATTCTATGAGACCAGTAGTACCCTGACACCAAAACCAGATAATCACACACACACACGCACACGCACACAAAGAAAGAGAGAGAGAGCTACAAGCCAATATCTCAGGTGAACACAGATTCAAATATCCTCAACAAAATACTAGCAAACTGAATCCAACAATACACTAAAAAAATCATTCAACACTATCAAGTGGTATTTATTCCCAGGATGCAAGGGTGATTCAATATTTGCAAATCAATCAATGTGATACATCACATCAATAAGAGAAAGGATAAAAAACATATAATCATTTCAATAGATGCAGAAAAAGCATTTGACAAAGTACGACATCCATTCATGATGAAAAGCCTCAACCAAGTAGATCTAGAGAAAACATATTTCAACACAATAAAGGCCTTATATGAAAAATCCACAGCAGACATCATACACAATAGAGAAAAACTGAGAGCTTTTCTCCTAAGATCAGGAACAAGACATGGATGTCCACTCTTACCACTTTTATTCAGCATAGTACTGGAAGTCCTAGCCATCGTGTTCAGACAACAAAAACAAATAAAAGGCATGCAAATTGGTAAAGAAGTAAAACTTTCACTTTTTGCAGATGACAGGATACTATATGGAGAAAACCCAAAAGACTCCACCAAAACCTATTAGAACTGATAAATGGATTCAGTCAAGTTACAGGACATCAGATCAATGTACAGAAATCTGTTGCACTGCTACACACTAATAATGAAGTAGCAGAAAGAGAAACTAAGAAAAAAATCCCATTTACAATTACACCAAAAATAGTAAAATATCTAGGAATAAACAACCAAAAAGGCAAAAGACTTGACTCTGAAAACTATACAACACTGATGAAAGAAACCTGAAGACTACACAATGAAATAGAAAGATATCCCATGCTCATGAATTGTAAGAATATTGCTAAAATGCCCACACTACCCAAAGCAGTCTACACATTTAAATGCAATCCCTATCAAACTACCAACAGCATTGTTCCAACTACAAGAAACAATCCTAAAATTTGTATGGAACCACAAAAGACCCCAAATAGCCAAAGCAATCTTGAAAAAGAAAAAGAAAACTGGAGGTATCACAATTCCAGACTTCAAGTTATATTACAAATCTGTAGTAATCAAAATAGTGTAGTACTAGCACAAAAACAGACACACAGATCAATAGAACAGACCAGAAAACCCAGAAATAAACTCATGATTATATGATCAATTAATCTTTGACAAAGGAGGCAAGAATATACAATGGGAACAAGACAGTTTCTTTAACAAATGTTAGAAAAACTGGTCACATGCCAAAAATGAAACTGGACCACTTTCTTACACCATAAACAAAAATAAAATCAAAACAGATTAAAGGCCTAAATATGAGACCTGAAACCATAAAAATCCACATAACATAATAAAATTAAAAAAAAAAATCCTAGAAGAGAATACAGGCAGTAACTTACCTGACATTGGCTATAGCAACATTTGTCTAGATGTCTTCTGAGGCAAGGGAAATACAAGCAAAAATAAACCATTGGGACTACATCCAAATAAAAAGCTTCTGCACAGCAAAGGAAATAATCAACACAACTAAAAGGCAACCTATGGAATGGGAGAAGATATTCACAAATGACATATCTGTTAAAGGGTTAGTATCCAAAACATAAAAAACTTGCATGACTCAACTTCCCAAAATTAAATAATCCAATTAAAAAATGGGCAGAAGATATGAACAGACAGTTCTCCAAAGAAAACATACAGATGGCCAACAGACACATGAAAAGATGGTCAACATCACTCATCATCAGGGAATGCACATCAAAACCACAATAAGGTATCACCTCACACCTGTCAGAATGGCTAAAATCAAAAAACACAAGAAACAAGAGCTGGCAAGGATGTGGAGAGAAAGGAACCTTGGTGTACTGTTGGTGGGAATGCAAACTGATGCAGCCTCTGTGGAAAACAGTATGAAGGTTCCTCAAAAAGTTAAAAATAGAACTACCCTATGATCCAGTATTACACTATGGCTATTTATCCAAAAAGTAAAAAACACTAATTTGAAGGGATACACATACCCTTATGTTTAATGTAGTATTATTTACAATAACCTAATTATGGAAACAGCCCAGGTGCCTGGATGGATGAATGGATAAAGAAAAAGTGGTATATATACACAGATTATTATTCAGTCATAAAAAAATAATGAAATCTTGCCATTTGCAAAAGCATGAATGGAGCTAGAGAGTATAATGCTAAGTGAAATTCAGTCAATCAGAGAAAGACAAATACCATGTGATTTCACTCATATGTGAAATTTAAGAAACAAAACAAATGGGCAAAGGAAGTAAAAAGAGAGAGACAAACCAAGAAACAGATTCTCAACTATAGAGAACAAACTGATGGTTATCAGAGGGGAGGGGGGTGGGAGGATGGGGGAAATAGGTGATGGGGATTCAAGAGTACACTTTCCATGATGAGTACTGGGTAATGTACAGACTAGAAAAAAATTGGATAAGGGTAGGGCAATAATAGCTACACTCTTCCAAAAAAGGAATGGGAAGTATTTTATATTTTGAGCATTTTTATCATTAAAATTTTACCTACAAATGAAAGAGATAGGACATCCTTTATAAGCGACTGCTATCAAGACTGCCTTCATAGCACGGTTACAATATTCTAATGAGCCGTAATTGGTAGTCATTGACACCCACATTTTTTAAACATATGTACAAATCTAATTTCCTGTCCTCAAAAAAATCTTTCTCTTTCAGTTTTCTTTCATTTTCAAATTTCTCCATGATCACCAAGTCACCTTTTGATTCTCCCTTTCTCTCATTTTCCCACCTGTCTCAGGTTTTCTCCATCACACCCTTCAATGTACTGCATAGAGAATTCACCTCTGACACAAGAGTAAAACCCTCTCCAAATGGTTCTATAAACTTATTAACATCTGACATTCCAAGGTGCTAGAGAGACACTGGTTTCCAGAAATATCTGGCCACAGTCCATAGATATAGTTCATGAGACACAACCTGAGAGTCAAATAAGAAAATGTGAATTAATAGGTCATTGTTATGGATCTGAACACACCTAAGAGTAAATCAGTAATCTGGAGATGAACAGAGTATGGAGAAACAAGCAGGGAAAGACACTAAGGAGAAGACATATATAGGAAGCTTGTAAGATGTACTAGAGTTGAAATCAAATTCAAAGAAGAGAGGAGAAGAGCCATAGGTGAGAAGCTAGATTCTGATCATCTCTCCTCTTTACATGCCATCTTGTAATGTTTCTATTATGCATCGAGTGAAGTCAAGGGTAAAAGCTCAAAACTTAGAATCTTCTAAAACAAAAAGCTATAATTTTCCAATCAAGTCATTTATTTGTTAATCCAAATGAAATACCAAGATTTCTTCCCCATCATTTTAGGGAACGTAGCTAAAGGTCCATCATTATATATCTGCCACCTTAAACACTCCTCTAAACTCCAGTAGTTCCATGTTTAAGAGGTTAAAATAGGTATGAAGAGATTAAACTATGTATTAGTTGAGCCTGTTATGTAGAAGAAGAAATAAATTTTTTTTATTAAACCTCTAACAGAAATTCTCCTCTAAGGTAATGATTGGCTAATTCCTAATCTGTGAATTTGACCTCAGTATATCTTTCCTTTGATCACACTTGTCGTTGACCTCCAATGTCAGCACAAGATTTCCTTCTTCCCAACCCAAACAAAGAGGCTTTGGTCTTCTTGACCTCCATTCATGTCTGATACTGGTCTAATAATTAGACTCAGAGTTCTTTTATTTTACATTACTAATCTTGAATTTTCCTCAAACTGTGATTAATCCTATGATAGCTCTTCAGTATAAAATTATATACCTGCCCAGTCAGAACAATGAACATAAATGTTTTTAGTGACTTTAAGCCAAAGGAATAGTAACAAATATTTTGATAGCATGAAGTATTTCATTTCTCACCAATGCACCAGAGCTAATATAAAAAGTGTAGGACACAGGTGACACTTTAATAAATACACAGGGAGATTACATAAAACTACATAACTTTTCTATAGTTTAATTTCTTACTGGAGCCATTACTTTACCATACATGTGGTATGAAAAAGAAAACACTGCAACCTGAGATTGCAACCCAATCTCTCTTCACATAAGAGTTTTGTTGAAGAAATATTAGAAAAGACAATTCACGATTTAGGCAAAAAGCTATATTTTGTTCAAAAGTTTCATTCCCTCATTCAAAAAGATTTTCATGGAAAGAGAGTTATGATGGTGAGACTTTGCATTTTAATTATGTGTCTTTGTCACAGTGTATTTTTATCAGAAAGTGGTATTTACTGATTTTGATTTTTTTTTTTTTTGCAATATTACCTGCACTTTCAGAAATTATGAGGGCTTCTAACTTACCTAGGATATTCTGCACCAGTAAAGGCAATGAACATGTGTTTGCTTAGGAGCCATTCCCATTATAAAATCTATTACTAAATATTTCTGTACTGCTTCTTTATTTGATCAAATTATTGAATCTTTTCCTTTTAACCATCTGGAAGAATTTCCCATTGTAAGATATTTCTCAGTATCCATTGAAAGTGCTATACCTGCCTGGCTTTATATTTGCTATTCCACAAGAGTGTCAAAAGCAATCTAAGGGCCAGCAAATGAAGTCCACTGTGCATAGGTATGAGTTCTTCATTTTCTATCCTGCTAAGTCTCTGCTTAGTTGTTTTGCATTCTTTTATTGTCCTCCTGGTATTTTCAGTTTTATTTCAGCTTATTCTTCTGTGGATCTTTTTAAAAGAGTTAGACATTAAATTAAATGTTTTATACTTTATTCCACATAGAGTTCTTCTCATTTTTTTGGCTATCCTTTCATATTTTAATTTTTATTTTAATGGTATATATGTATCCTCAGAACTAGAACTGTATCAGCAATTTGAAATGTTTTCTTTCTTATACTTTTAAATGTTTATTATTATTGTTTATATTTTTTTACTTATTTCTAAGAATAAAGTCCTATTTTAAGTACTCTTTTTATAAAGTGTAAAGACTGAGTTGGTAGTTTGTGAGTCTTTTGCATTAGGTAACCTCACCTCTATGGAGATAAAATTAAAGCCATGATAACACCTTGTTCATTTCATTCCATTTCTACCTGCTTTTAAAAGAATCAAACTCTCTAATAAATTTTCCAAAATGTTCTAGTCCTCTCAAGTGAATTACCTTAGGTTGATTTGTGAAGAGGTCCTATTGGCTACCATGTGTCATCTAACACAAATAGTCCAGAACACTGCTGAACCTATTGACTAATCTTCCATAAATAATCCCATAGTAATTTAGATTCAGCTTACATTTTCAAGTTGAGGTCATTTGGAAATAATAACCAAATGGAATAATCTGTTTTTCAAAGAGAGTGTGGTAATTTCAGACCCATTTCCAGAATTATGTTTAACCCTGCCTCTTTGAGACTGGTGGGAAAATATCTACACAAAGAGGCAATAAATTTCTTAAGTCCCTGTCTCCAAAAGATAAATATTCTATAAAATCACTTCCACTGATTTGACTGGGAAGATTCCCATTCGTGCAAACATCAAGCTGTGTTGTGATAGTTTGCTCCTTCATTTAATAGAGCTAAATATACATTCTACCCCCATTGACTACTGAGCCAAAGCACAGACCAGTCAAAATCAGCAAGCCATTCAAAATAAGATCATGTAAGCAGATTCATCCTAAATTGGGCATAAAATTATTACATTTTAGGAATATTGGATACTGCTAAAGCATCCTTTGGGAATGAGAGTGGACACCAAAGACCAAAACATATATGTTGATGGTTATTTTGTTTTTAGAACCTTGATTTTCAGCTCAATTTATTTCTTCACATTATATAAGGCTTGATTTCCTAGGGGAGTTGGCAATCATTAGACTGCCAAATAATATTCCTTAATAAGACTTGGCATTTGTGTTTCTAAATATAATATGTATAAATAAATGTTCACCCTTTCAAGTAAAATCTAATATCTTTTTTAAAAGTTCAGACTCTTTATATAAACCGTCCAGAGAATGTTTGAATTTTATTATTTTTATTTTTCTTACTTTTTTCAAGTTTTAATTCTCATAGTTAACATACAGTGTAATATTAGTTTCAGGTGTACAGTATAGTAATTCAACACTTCCTTACAATACCTGGTGCTCATCACAAGTGCACTCCTTAATCCCTACCACCAATTTAACCCATCCACCTACCCATCTCCATTCTGGTAATCATCAGTTGTTCTCTATAGTTAGTAAGCTAAATTTCATTGTTCTGGATGAAAGTATTCTGAAGATCTAATAAATTATACCAAACAAAAAAGTGTTCTGACTCATTTTTTTCAGACTCTCATTTTTAAGTACAGAATATTGTTGCCTATGAAAAGTAAAATGAGGAGCTATTATCCTAATTGTACAGTGGCATTTACTTTATTATAATAGTCTGATATTTAACTGACAATGCAGAAATACTGATCATCTCTCTTTCAAACCTCCCCCAACCAAAAAAAAAAAAAAAAAGATTTCAAATTTGTCCTGTAGGCTAAGCTTATAGTTGAAGCTAAATTGGCCTATAAATATTGCTGTCTTGGTTTTATGGAATTTTAGGCTGTACAGAAACAATGGCTTTCTAGACATCAATTTATAGGCTCTTGAATTGGAAGGGATAGCCTACATCATTTTGATATATGATGAACCTGAGGTCCTAAAACAACAAGGTACTTCCGCTAGGACCTTGGCAAGGCAATACAGAGAAGTGAGCTTAAGTTCTGTCTCCATTAAATTCTGTTAGATTTTGGTAGGCTGTATTATATCTATTATCCTCAGTTTTCTTTCACTTATAAAATGATAAAAAATTGAAGAAAACTGAAGCTAAGAAATATTAAACAGTCTCCTTCGTTAGTGTTATTTTAATAAAATTTAAGCTAAAGCTTATATAAGCAACACACTATACAATAAATTTTTAACACCCTGTTATTGATTTCTGTGGTTCAAGCACAGATATTATGAAAATTTAGTGATGAATTATTTTCTCTCTAGATTCTCAAAACTAAATATCCAACACTATACTCACCATCTCCATGCAGATGCCCTGAAAGAACCTACAATGTGAGCTAAAAAAAACATAGAAATTTCCTTTAGGGGTAAACACAGATCCCATCCTGCAGCCCAAATTTCAATAGAAGATAATTCTAGCTCCCAATTTCTTAAGCCAGAAACTATAGCAAAGTGCTGTTGTGTTGACCTCTTGAACATCTCTATAATTGGTACAATTTTTCTTTTTACAGCCATTATCCTACCTACATCAACTGCATTTATTACTTGAATTACTATCCCAATCACTAATAGGGATTCCTATCCCCAGTTTTGCCCATTTTAACCCATTCCATAAAATATGGCTTTTTAAAATGCAAATCTGATTATTTCACTGGCCTTCTTGAAATGGTAAAATAGGTCCCCATTTCCTTTAGATAAAACCCAATAGTTAATAGTTACATATTGTTATGGGCTTAATGTTTGTGTGCCCCCCTTCCCAAATTCATATGTTGAAGCCCTAACCCCCAATATGATAGTATTAGGAAGTAGGGTCTTTTGGAGGTAATTAGGTTCAGATGAGGTCATGAAGGTAGAGCTCCCATAATAGGATTAGTGTCCTTAGAAGAAGCGTAACAACACTAGAGCTTCCTCTCTCTGCCTTGTGAGGACACAGAGAGAATGTAGCAGTCTGCAAACCAGGAAGAAGGCTCTTCACCAGGATCTAAATCTGCAAATCTTGATATTGGATCTCCTAGCCTCCAGAACTGTGAGAAATAAATGTCTATTGTTTAAGCCACATAGTGTACAGCATAATGTTAAAGCAGCCTTAGATGACTAAGACAATAAATTGCACAAAGAAGTGGACATGCCGCTGTGACAAATACCTAAAAATGTGGATGTGGCTTTGGAGCTAGGTAACGGATAGAGGCTGGAAGAGTGCTGTCTAAACATCCCCTCACTCCAAGCCATGAGTGCCAAAGAGCACTCCAACATCCAGTAAATTGGTATATGAGAGATGAAATTAGCCCTGAAGGCACAAGTAAATTGCAGAAATCAGTGAATCGGATTTCAAAGCATCTACCCCTGCTAAACTGCCTCTCAGATTCCATCTATGGCATCATGGGGAGTACCTTACGTCCAATTGACTAAGAAAGAAATATTTTGGGCTCAGTTTTATGGGCAAAACTGTATGATGTATGGGAACTCTGCCCAGCTGCAGCACAATAATCTCAGTCTTTGGTGGCCCAGGAAGAGGATGGAGAAAGAAAATTCTCCCCAAGGGCAGAACTTTAAGCAGAGTACCTGGTTTTTCATTTTTACCTGAAAAGAGAGATGACCAAAGGCACAGATCTACATTGATTGACAGCTGGTGGTTAAAGTTAGGCAGGATGTTCAAGAATTTGGAATGAACATGATTGGAAAATTGGTGACAAAGAGGTCTTCTATTGCCTGCACAAATTACTAACACAACCTTCTAAGTGGTCTTCCTATGTCCAGTTTCATCCTGTTCTAATCCAGTCCCTAAAAAATGCCTTAAGAAGCTTTTAAAATGTCTGATTATTTCACTGCTCTGCTTGAAATATTAAAAAGGCTTTCCATTTCTTTCTTCCTAAACTCTTTAACATAACTTAAATATTCTAACTACTTATTATCTGACTCCAGTTTATCTCTCCAGTCTTATACATTATTAAACTTTCCATGCGGGGGAAAAAAAAACACAAAAAAACTATAGTCTCCATTTATTCATGATTATCCTTTCTTCCTGAAATCCCCTTTGTTACATACCATTTTAAATCATTTAAATACCAGTTTAGACATTATTTCCTCTGGGAAGATAATGTGATCCATCTTCCCATCTTCAGATAGACATCACTTTTACACGTATTTATACTGTAGACTATATTTCTATATAAATCTTCCAGGGGTAGCTCAACAGTGCACCCAGAACCATTCAAGTCTTATCCATACTTCAGATTCTAGACTCAATTCTCCAAGGAAAAAAAAAAAAAAGGATGGAGATATTTGCTCCTACAGTCACTTCTCTGTTTCTTCTTCCTGTAATTAACTTCTTTCCAGAAAAACTTAGAATTGCAGTGACATTTTTTCCCAGTGGAGAGTAGTGCAATGTAACCTTCATCACTGGGTTCTAACAAGCTGAACATTAAATAGCCCAACATGAGTAAATCAAGGGTATCCATAGTCACCTTACCGAACATACACACTCCATTTGTAAGTGCATGTGTGCATGTGAGTATATATTGTAGATACCATAAAATTTCAAAGCTGAAAGGGACCTCAAAAGACCATCAGATCTATTCTTAACTTCAACAAAATGTCTTCCAAGTGATTGTGCCTTTATGTTTTAACATCTCCAATCACTGAAAGCTCAATACATCACTGAGACAATTCATTCCAATATTAATTATTTCTGACATAGAAGGATCAATTGCATATCAAGTCAAAATTTCTCTCCTCATAGTTTTAACCTAGTTTTATTCAGTAAAGACTGTATTTCCCAAGTTTAATCCCTCTTACAATAGTCCTTTCAGTATTTAAAGGCAATGATTGAGGTTTCCAGAACATCAGCCCTTTCTTTTAAATGTCTCCATATTGCACACAAAAAAACAATATATAGTTGCTTTGGAGAAAGAAAGGAAGAAAGGGAGGGGGAAGGGAGAAGGAGAAGATGTGGGGTGGGAGAGAGAGAGACACACACACACAAAAAGAGAGTTGGCTATTTATTTGAATAATTGAGAGGGTTAGAATATCTACGTGTGGAAAAAAAGTCTGGGGTATTCTTTGTTTTAATCATTCCAATTAAAAGACATTATGGCCTAAACGATTTAGGATACAGAAATTTTCCTTGAGAAAAATAGCTACATATAAACTGGGTATAAGAAATCATTTGCTTTTCTTAGGAATAAAAAAAAAAAGTTATTTTCAGATGAATCTCTTGCTGTAATTTTTTTACCATTATCTTTGGTTTTCTTTTATAATTTCCCTCACAAGCAATTGTTATTAAATCTCCTTGAAATGTAACACTGGTAAATTTTAGAAAAGCAAAATCCAGCAGCTTTTGGATATTTTCACCTTTCATTTTTGGAATTTGTTTGGGTGACTAAGGCAAGCAGATGCTTCTTTATATCATGTAAAGACTGAAGCAGATTCAAAGCTCAGTGCAAATGGCCCTGCATATTCATCATACTCCCTAGTTATAAATGGCAAAGGCAACAGTGATCATGTTGATTAACAATAGGCATCTGGTACTCAGAATCATTAAGAGGTTATGAGAATGTTCTAGGTGTCCTTGAGTCTAGAAAAATGAAAGATGGTGAAAACAAACTGTCTATGAACAAAAAAATTCAAAATCCATATTCATCTTAATCTCCTCTCATATGCATTTATCAGAGGTGATATAAATTAATTCACTTAAGTAACCAATGGTTGTTAATATATTTTGGCAATATTATTATGAAACAAAAGTTTCCCTGTTACAGGATCAGCCAATGGAAGCTTAGCGTGACTCATAAGGATTGCTATGCAACTGACTGCAATGTCAAATGGTGACGTCCAAAGGGCAAGTCATGGACTTAATCACTCTCAAAAGACATATTTTTGGTATCACAGACAGTGGGATTATATAGATACCCTCTATAACTTTCATACAATAGCTGGATAAGGAAGAAAGAATTGAAACCATTACTGCTTATTCTAGAAGTCCCGGTTTACCATCAAGAAACCTCTCCAAGATTATTTAAATGAAGGAAGATCTCAGGGAAACCTGAAGTTTTCTTTTATTTGAGAAAAACAGTAATTGTTGTATATAAAAGTGGCCAAATCCACCATGGAATATGAACATGTAAATGGGGGAGGGTTGTGATGGAAGCAATATCTAGATACTATAATCTGGACTTTGCTCTTATTTATCTGCTTTTCAAAGTTAATGATTGGGTAATAAAGATCTGTAGGCCAAGATCAGTCCTTTTCTGAGATTCTGAGGCTCGAACATAATTTATTTCAGTTATCCTGCAGCTCTGTTTCTCTCCACCCTTACTAAATTTTGGTGACCCACCTAAACAATCACCTAATTCTGACCTTAACTCCAAGATCCATATCATATCTCATGTACCCAATACCCTAAAGATACTCCTTTCCTTTACATTTCATAATAACGTGGAGAATTATGTTATTGCATATGCCAAGCACTGTGCATGCATGGTTTTATATAATACTTACAACATCCCTGTAAGATAGGTACCATTAGCCCATTTTCCGTAGTAAGAACAGAAACTCAGAGATGTTAAATAACTTAATATCCTACAAATCATAAACAGTTAGGCCTGGATCCAAATATGTACGGTATGACTCCACAGTACCATGCTTTATTTTTAGAGATCAAAGACAGCGATATGACTTACTTGTTTCACTGGGCCCAAGGTATATACCTCATATCATGAGTAAGGAAAATTTTTCTATAAAGGGACATAGAGCAAATATTTTCAACTTTGTGGGGCGGATCATCTTTGACACAATTACTAAACTGCTGTTATAGCATAAAAGAAGCCATAAATAAATGAACATGGCTGTGTTTCCTTAAAACTTAATTTACAAAAATTATCAGTGGGCCAGATTTGGCCACAGAATGTAGTTTTATGAACCTTGTCTCATACCATTTCATAAAATGTTCAGCTTGGTGAGCAACCCACCAAAAATTATTTCATACAATATAGTTTTCATCCAGAACATTACATGTGTTTTTATTCAGAACATACTATACATAACTCACATAAGACTTTTCATTCATAATATAAGCATGGTCAACATCTGGAGTCAGCACGAAGGAGTCAATGCCATTTTTAGAACCAAACCTCAAATGTAAGTCAGAAACCCACACTCTTGACATGGATGGGGTCATGGGGCGAGGCCATCCTCAGTATATTTGAGGATAGTCTGGGAATCATTATAAGGCTTTCTCTTTATTAGCATATCCATGCTTCCTTATATTTTATAGCATAATATCCTGAAATTAAACTTTATATTAAAATGTCAAGATAGAATAAGTAACATGAAAGTATTTGGTCTATGCTGAGAGAGAAAGAAAAATACATGCATAATAGATAAATGAATAAATATTTAGGAGACAGATTACATGTGGTTATATACTAACGACTGGGGAAAAAATTCATTTGAGAATTTTTAGTGATGTTTATTGTTGTCAAATAAGAGAGCATCTTCACTTGATGAAAATGATTCAGAAGCTTTGCCTTCAGAACTGAAATACTTTGCAGAAAAATTACCAGCCAAAGCAAGTGTTCAACTCAAAGGGAACTGACCTCAAGATGGCCAGAAGACTCCTGTTTCTGATCGACTGATTTTATATTTACTGTTGTCCATATAGTACCTGAGTTTGATATATGCCTTCATATTTATCATACCTTCAGATCTGCAGATATCACTGTTCTGCTTAATGTTAACAAGATATAATGTAATACAGATTATTTTATTGTATTATATTGTTTTATGAATTTATTCAATATGTTTTTTATAAAATCATTAAGTTTCTGAATCGGTCAAATTTTTCATGCATATTTTCCTGAATTGGGGGGTAAAATTACATGTGTTAATTTTATGGATTTATAAATTTAAGAATTCTTAGGGCACATTCCTCATGATTGTGTCAAGTCCCGTGTGTATGTGTGCATGTATGTATTATGCCATCCAATAGAGAGTTTCCATTGTTTTTCTTTCTTTCATGTTCTTACACCATTTTGTGACGATTTCTGACACACTGAGTTACCTAATGAAACATGACATGTTTAATTAACTGTTTAATATTATTCTTCCATGACAGATTAGAAAATCCATGAAGGTAGGAACAATATTTTTCTTATTCCTGCTGTGTTCTCAGACATAACTGTACAATGTCTGAGACATAGTAACCACTTAATAAATAATTGTTGACATAATAAATTGAACTGTTTTTATTTAGATGAAGCATAAAGAAAAAACAACTATGCCCCAAACACTCTTTAACAAACAACCTTCAGTGAGTAAAGTCTGCAACAAAGTTATTATCTCATTTCGTTTTCTAGACTGATTTTTTATTTTTTTTCTGGAGGGTGCTGATAATCCATCCTTACAGGCATGCACCAAAAAGAAAGAATGCATTCATCTGGATCCCGCACTCTGTCAAATTGGAGAATCAGTCTTCAGCTGCTGTCAGCTTTGATGGTTGCAATGAAACTGCTCAATTAAGCCTCTGATAGAGTATCAAGTAGATTGCCACTTTGGGCTACTGGATCGATAATAATAATTCCTTGTATTTGTATAGCAAGCACTTACACTTGCAAAAAGTACTTGCACATTTATTGTCTAATCTTAGCCTTCCAAGAACAGGGTCAAATATGAGAGACAGATCACCTTTTCCGTTTCACAAATGAGGACAGTCCAGGACCAGAGACGTTAACTGGCATTGTCAGCAGAGATAGAACAAAGTCTAAGACCCTAGGTGTCCCACATCTGAGTTAACTGCTTTGTTTGCTGGATAACCCTGTCCCATGACATAATCACCTTTTCTGACGTACGCCTAGCTTTTTTTAAGTTCAGTAACAGAACCACAGTTAACCACTTATCTACCATTTCTAAGACGACAAAAATGATGAGGATCAAGCCCAGGAATTTAGTGATCTGCCACCAGATCAGAGACAGTATTGCAAGGGAGACAATGTAGTAGAGTGCAAAGATCACAGGCCTTGAAGGCAGACACATGTGGATTCTATTCCCAGCGTCGGCAAATACTTAATTTCATGGCCACATCTAAAAATAAGCCTTTAAGTTATGGCTACTAGAAGGTTTGTTTTGTTTAGATTTGTTTTGAGGATTAAATGTGATAATGTGTGTGGAAGGAGGCATTTTAGCAGCAAATCTATTTTTATTTACCTTGTCTAAGAATACTAGATACCTTCCCAATGTCCACTTGCCTCTTCTGTATCATCCATATCAATGAAAGAATCTAAATTGATAGTGGTGACATTGTCTGTTTCCCAGACTGCAGATAAACAGGAGGTGACGGACATGGCTTTGACCAATGAGACGTAAAAGCAAGTTGTCTTGTAGGATTTACATGGATGTGAGACACAGCATATGCCTTTCTTCCTTTGCTCTTCGCTCCTTCTTGCATGGCATCTGAACATGAAGCTAGAGCAGCCATCGGTGATGACCAGGGGGCACAACTACATGCTAAGGATGATTGATGGGATGACAGAAGGATCCTAAGTCCTGATTGCATCATGGAGCCACTGTACTACCCCTTCACACCCTACATTCAAATCTTCATTTTGTGACAAAGAAGTAAAGATACTAATTGTTTAAGTCACTGTTTGGGGAATTTCTGTAACAGCCAAACAAAATTTTCATCTGATATAACTAATTTCCTTTTATTCAATTTCTTCAAAGGATTTCATAATCCATCTTGCATAGCACAAACTGGTTTAACAGTTTCTTAAATAAAAATAAATAAATGATACGCTGATGTGCTCTGGGTCAGCTACTATGCTAAGAACATGCCTTAGTAACAAAATTACAGATGAAGCTAGAATTCAAATTTAGGTGGCTGTATCTGACCCAGAGCATGAGCTTTTCCCATGATTTAGTGTCCAGTGTTGTGTAAGTCTTGGTTTTTTGATTTGCCAGCTATGTGACATTGCCAGACATATATCCAAGTGCTTGATTTGACATTACCTAATTAAATCCTTACAACACCTCTATGAGGTAAGGGTGACTATTATTACATTTTTCAGATGAGGAAAGCAGAGTTTAAAGAGATGAAGAAACTTCCCAGGAGCACACATCTAGGGAGGAGCAGAATTTTATAGACTCAGATGCAGCAGAATTTGATTCTAAATCCACATTTCTGAAGACTACACTACACCACCTTGATTCCACATATAGAATGTTAATGTCCAATTTCTGCTAAGAGAAATTTGAGTACCAAAACCAGAAAACTTCATCAAGAAAGTCTAGAAGTTTATTTCTATGTACAGAGGAGCCTCTTCTGGTTGGGGATGAAGCCACACCACCTCGAGTTTTTACTTGTACTCGAAGCTGTGTTTTAGGGGGTCCATGCCAACTAAATCCATAGAATATAAAACATTCTTCCATTAAGTCACTAATAATGTGACCGATTTCATACAGCTTAAAGAGCCAAATACATTCTTTTTTTTTTCTTTTTCAAAGATTTTATTTATTTGACAGAGAGAGACACAGTGAGAGAGGTTCGGAACACAAGCAAGGGGAGTGGGAGAGGGAGAAGCAGGCTTCCCGCGGAGCAGGGAGCCTGATGCAGGGCTCGATTCCAGGACCCTGGGATCATGACCTGAGCCGAAGGCAGACGCTTAACGGCTGAGCCACCCAGGCGCCCCGAGCCAAATACATTCTTCAGCATGTTCTGAGTGGTGCTATTGGTGGTAGGTATCTACATTTGTAGAAAAGTCCCAGTGTTAACCTGTTGGCCCCTAGGGATAGAGATAAATCCGTCTCCACTACCTAGTACAAAACTATCAGACTTCCTACTTCATTTTTAAATATTCCTCTCATGTGAAGCCAGACAGTAGCATTTCTGTTTCTTCCCCCTAGCATCTGGAATATACATGATCTGGGATATATTTCTGTGGATTTTGGAGCCTAAAATGTCACCACATGCTGCTGCTAATAATAACACATAATAATAACCGCTGTGAAAGTTCTTTAGCTGTCAGCTCTATTTTCATTTCATTTAAAAAATAATAATTTCAATGTCCATTGCTGTGCCTGAGTTCATTTACAAATCAAAAACCTATTTTGCATTAAAAAAAAAAAAAAGAACCTCCTCCAGTTCATTCAGATCTTAAGCCTCAGGCAAAGGAACTGCCTAAACTGCTACCAAAGAAAGGTGATGATTTTTAAGTTGCAGTCAAGAATTGAACTAGGGCACCAAAGTAGGTTAGATTCACAGAATCAAAGAAGTGGGTAATCTTTGAGTTTATCTGGTTCAACTTTTGTCTATTGTATTAATATTTCCTCCTTCAGGACCACACACAAAATGCATAAAATATACCCCATGAAATGATTGTTTACCCTGATATTTCCATTCACGGGAAATTTATTCTGAGCCAGTCAATTCCATTTTAAGAGTCTTCAAGTCAACGGTAAGATATTCCTGATTGTTTTGCTCCTGTTTATGCTGGAAGTAACTGGACTCGCTTCAGTAGTTCTGTTTCTGAGCTCTATAACCAACAGACTCTTCTACATAGAATGTTTCAATTATTTAAGATGACAAGCATTTAAGTCCCAAAGACTTTTTATTATGCCAAACATCCTACCTATAAAATTTTATGTTATTTTTTTGAAAAGTTAAAAATTCCTTTTTTATTCCTGGTACCACTACCACAATTTACAGGGCAATATACCTGATGTAATGAAAAGAAAAAGAAAAAGCTACAGTAGATAAAAGACCTCAGGAGTGTACATCTAATTGATGCTACACTGCTTTAATCAATAGCTGCACGTTTTGCAAACTATGGCTGTGACAGTCCTGACCAAAAAGGGGTTCCTATTTAAGCTGTAGTAACTTTTCTCACTATGGATCATCGTTCCTTCTGTGGCAGATTTCTACAATTCCTCTAATGCATTTGGTACGACTGTCTCAAAGTAATCTGCAGCTTTCTGCAGGACTGTAAGCCTTTTCTTCTGAGGTTTTGTTTTTTTGTTTTTTGGTTTTTTGGTTTTTTTTTTTTTAGAAATTTCTGTTACCATATCCACCACTTCTACCACCAGATCCATAACTACCACCATAGGGACTCTCTGAGCCTCTTCTACCCAAACTGCCCCCTTTCATGGGTCCATAATTTGACTGCTGTTTTCCACTATAATTCCCAAAATCATTATAGTTCCCACCACTACCATTGTTACCTCCTAAATTTCCTCTTTCACTATAACCATCATATCCTCCACCACCACCACCATATCCGCCTCCTGGGTGTCCATACTCTGGTCCACCCCCACCATCGCCTCCTCTACTGCTATAACCAGGACTGCCACCATCATTGCCACCATCGCCTCCAAATCCCTTATATCCACCCTCCCCTCCCTGCTAACCACCTCTGCTGCCACCACTTCCACCACTATAGCCTTCTCTTCTACCAAAGTTACCAACATGACCCATAAAGTTGCCTGATCCACCTCCATGACCTCTTTGTGATCCAGCAGACAGCATTTCTTGTTTAGAAGGGGTCTATGTCACACTTCACAATTATGCCCATCAATAGCTGGTATTTCTGAACAAAAACTGTATCAACTATCATGATCATCAAAAGTTACAAAAGCAAATCCTTTCTTTTTTCTACTCTATCTTCCATAACTTCTATGGTTTTAAACTTGCCATACTTTTCAAAATTGTCTCTCAAATTGTATTCTTCTGTATCTTCTTTAATACCACCAACAAAAATTTTCTTCACTGTTAGATGGGCACCAAGCTTTACATAATCCTTTCTAGAAACAGCTTTCTTTGGTTCCACTAAGCAAACGCCCATCTCAACCTTGTGTTGTGTGGTCGAGCACACATTGCTGCATCTACCTCTTCCACACAAGAGTAAGTCACGAAATCAAAACCCCTGGAACATTTTGTTTGGGGGTCTCTCATCACCACACAACCAGTAAGTGTGCCCCATTTTTCAAAATGTTTTCTTAAACTATCATCTGTAGTTTCAAAGTTCAAACCACCAATACAACATTTTCTTGCTACTCTGGTTCCTTTGGATCATGGTCCTCCCCTCTGCTGTGGCACTGGCTGCAGTGACAGCCAGAATCAGGCTGGCGGCCCCGCAGCCATGGTTTTACCTCCATTTTGAGACCATCTATATATAAAATTTTAAATAACTCCACAACATCTAAGATAGAACTTGCTAAGTTGACTTTACAGAAAAGAACCTATGTTCAAAACTAGCGGAATTCTGGATGTGGTGGTCTAAGGACAAATAACACTGAAATGAATGGGACAATTGTAGATCCCAATAATCTTTCCCAAGAAACCTTTCCATAAGAGTGATGTGAGGATGGTCTGGATTCCTTCAACACCCGTATTTTCAACAGCAGTCATCACATAAATGCTCCAACTAATTTGATAAGTAGGGTAACCCTATCCCTCCTCCTCACTTCTTAGGTCCTCCCTGGAGTTGCAATCAGTAGATCACTGCTACCGACCTTTGGCATCTGCCTTTTCCTTTTTGAAATACTCTTAACTCTAATCTTCCTTTACACATCAACTCACTCACTCAATACTTCCCTGACCTCCTTAGTCAAATTTGTGTTATAAGTCTCAAAAGGCCATAGATCTCTGCATCTACAATTTGCAAAACACATCAACCATCGTGATTTTACGTTTATTCAATAACCATCTATCTATCCATTTAGATTATAAATTCCATGGAGAAGACAGATTGGTTCTGGTTTTGCTCAGGTGTATCCTCAGCTCTGAGCTCAAATATTAGTTCATAGTGGGCGATCAGTAAATGTTTGCTGGAATAAAAGACTGGATGACTAAAAGAGAAATTAAACAAATAGAATTTTCAGAGAGAGAAAGTGGGTGGATTTGTGGCAATAGTTTCAGTAGAATAAATAGGTTGAAACCTGTCTCTGTGTATGTGTGTCTGTGAGTGTGTACTTTCTGAAGAGCTGAACCAAAGTAGTCCACTTTTAGAGATAAAAAGGCAGTACTGGGGCGCCTGGGTGGCTCAGTTGGTTGAGCGACTGCCTTCGGCTCAGGTCATGATCCTGGAGTCCCGGGATCGGGTCCCGCATCGGGCTCCCTGCTCAGCAGGGAGTCTGCTTCTCCTTCTGACCCTCCCCCCTCTCATGTGCTCTCTCTCTCATTCTCTCTCTCAAATAAATAAATCTTTAAAAAAAAAAAGGCAGTACTGACAGTGATGTTAAGGATGGAGGTAAGATGAAATGGAGAGCGAGGGATAAAATGAATATCGACGACACTCCCAGCACCTCTTTTACATATGGGCTCTCGGGCTTTTGCCATCTGGGCTGGAAATTAGAATATGCCTGTGTTCAGGTCCTCAGAGAAGAAATCAGACAGGATTAGATGTGCAGGAGGGGAGAAAGGAAGATTAAGCAAGGGAGCCTTTAGAACATGTGTAGGTGAAGGAGGAAGAAAGGGATGAAGGGATGGGAAGGAGGGGAGAGATGAGGAGGAGGAGGAAGAGAAGGAAGAGGAGGGGGAGAGCGGGAAGAACAAGGAGCAGAAGAAAAGAAGAAGGTGATGACAATCCAGGGCCCAGACTTAAATTAAGTGCTTCTTATTATCATTTTACTGATGCAGACAGCGTCTTCAAAAAGCTCACATAAACTCAAAATACATCTTTTTGTTCCATCTCTTCATAATGAACTAAGGGAACATCCATGTATTTTCAAATTAAATATTATTCTTCATTTTCAGGGTACCTGGGTGGCTCAGTTGGTTAAGCGACTGCCCCCTCGGCTCAGGTCATGATCCTGGAGTCCCTGGGTCGAGTCCTGCATCGGGCTCCCTGCTCAGCAGGGAGTCTGCTTCTCCCTCTGACCCTCCCCCCCCCGCCATGCTCTTTCTCTCTCATTCTCTCCCTCTCAAATAAATAAAATCTTTAAAAAATAAATAAAATAAATATTATTCTTCATTTTCATCCTGTGAAACCAGATTCTGAATCTTCCATGTCTTGCTCACCCATTACTGGGTTTTCTACATATACATTTATCAAATTCCTGACTCTCAGGTAACTTGAAACAGTTGGTAAGAAAAAACAAATGTTGGTTTGGAGAAGAGCTATTTTAGAGGATGGTTGAAAGAGCTATGCTGAAAATGTGTAAGTGCTTGTACAGTACAGAAAGGTGAGTAAGGCAGAAATCTGCCAGTTATGAGGAGGATGTGAATATATATATAGTTTTAATCTAAATTTATTCCTAAAGCATCCTCCCAGGGGAACACTAGTTATTAAATCTCTGGTTACATTTTGCAACTGAGCAAGCCTTGAAATGAATGAGCACAAGGATCGGGAATTAGAACTCCTTTCATTCTGAAAATGTAATCGCCTCCAGTGTGCTATGCTTTTCACACTTGAACTGTAGGTGGAGCAACTACTGGGTGGGTGTCAAGCTTTCAGCTTAATATTGTTTTATTAGTTTTTACTATTCATACATGTTTCTGTTCATAGTCATTTGCCAAAGTTTAAATTATAGCTATAATAAATCTTTGACATCAAATATTTCATAAAATGTTTCTATCATAAAGTCATCAGGAAAATGCTCAATGTGCCTTGGTGGGGGGGGGGGTGTGGTTGGCAGATGGGGATACCAGGAATGTGTGTGAGAAAATCTTATCTTCTATATTCTCCATTCAAAAGTTTCTATCACAGCAATATTAAAGGTATCCAAATATTTTTTAAAAATTTTTTCAATTCTTCACTGTTCCCTCTCTAACTCAAGAATACAAGTGACAAAATTCAATGTCCCACATGTATGAAAACCTGTTTAAAGAAATAAGAAAAATTACTTCAAAAACATACTATCTCTTAAATGTATATCACTTCTCAACATCTGGACTCTTGTTCCTTACAAATTTTAGACAATGTTTTGGGGTTTTTCTGTTCTTTTATAGAAATTTAGAGCTTATCATACTAGAATGTCTGATAGCAATTGTCACTTCCCTATACTCTGTCCTTTTGCTTGTTCCTCCATGGTCCTGCCCAGCATTGGGTTACATTTCTTATTTCTTCATCATTTTCCACGTGCCACTTTTTTTTTTAAAGATTTTATTTATTTGACAGACAGAGAGAGAGAGAGAGAGCACAAGCAGGGGGGAGTGGCAGGCAGAGGGAGAGGGAGAATCAGGCTTCCCGCAGAGCAGGAGTACAAAAGTAATCCAAAGGTTACTATCATGACCTGAGCCAAAGGCAGATGCTTAACCAATGAGTCATGCAGGTGCCCGTACTTGCCACTTTGTTAACATTCCCAACCACTGACTAGAAGGGGAAAGCTGTTGCTATCTTACTCTTTTTCTGAGACGCCTGGAAATCCTAAAATCCTATCATATAAACCTTTTTTTCTTTTTGATGAAAATATTCGGTAAACTCTATTAGGATGAAAGGATCCTTCAAGATATATGAAAGAAAAAAAACTTACATGTCATTGACTAAGTAGAATGACCCCTAGCGTGCATGCTACCAGAGAGAAAGTAAATTTGGTGGCTCACTTAAAGTTGGTAACATCCAAGTTTCCCAGTTCCTCCCTCCATGCCTTAAAAAAATGATTTGAAGGAAAAACATCTAAATACACATTACAAATTAAATCCATGATAGTTTATGTGTGTAGAAAGCAAAATACGTGAATTTTCTCAAGGTTTAATCAGAAAAAAAATTTGTTATCAGCAATGAAGATAGAAATCTTGATTATTTCCAACACTGACATTGTGTAACATACATCAGTAAAGAAGATGGGAGGGGAGCCTGGGTGGCTCAGTCGTTAAGCATCTGCCTTCGGCTCAGGTCATGATCCCAGGGTCCTGGGATTGAGCGCCGTATTGGGTTCCCTGCTTGGTAGGGAGTCTGCTTCTCCCTCTCCCACTCCCCCAGCTTGTGTTCCCTCTCTCACTGTATCTCTCTGCCAATAAATAAATAAAATCTTAAAAAAAAAAAAGAAACAAAGAAGATGGGAAATTTTTTAACTTTCTACAATTCACACCATGATGGATACTTTGAATGGGTACATAAATATGCATTAACTAAATCCACAATATTTAACTATTGTATACTTTTCTCATTGTTAAATGTGCTTTTCTTATAACTCAGAATTTTTGATGAAATTCTAAAGGATCCTAAGGGATCCTAAGGGATCCTAAGTAGAAGAGAGGGGGACAAAAAGAAGAATGGATAGAAACAGCAAAACCAAATATAATTCTAAACAATATAGTTGATAAAATTTTCACTGAAAATAAGGAATGGTATTTCCTAAAGATTCTTTGGCTTTTATTACCATTAAAATTCAACAAATACTTTTGAGCTCCTATTGTGTTACCAAGAAACAAGAGTAAAACATTTCTACTTAGAAAAATGTGTATGCAAGTCTTGACGAGCCAGTTTGAATTAAATAAAAAATGACCTTTTCTTTGGTTCAATATATATTCTAATCAAAAGAGTTGTTCATTTATCTTTAGAATCTCAGTTTATTAGCTTTATTCTGAATATATTTCTTAAATTGATTTGATGTTGAGGATCATTAGGATCTCCTTTTTCCCCCAAAGTTGACTCCTTTTAGTTTTTGGGAGCCTATGTCAAAAATAACAAGAACAACAACAAAACTAGAATAAAGGACTCAAAATTCTGTCCAGCTACTACCTATCATTGTCATGTGCTTTCAAATTTTGGTCAGAGAAAGGTCCCTTATCACCCAGAATAGTGGAGAAATGTTCTTATCTCAGTTAACTCTTAGTTTATGTTTTATACAAGAGCACCACTGTAGACTATAGGCCAGTAAACATAAGATGGCAAAACAGGAGGGGTTAAAAAAAAAAAAAAAAAAGGCAAGCCTGACCTGCATCAGACAGGAGAGTGCTTATTAGATTTATAAATTTGTCATGGCATCCATGTTTCTATACAATAGAGCGTGCATTTTTCAGCCATATTTCATTCTGGCAATTCAACTTGCCATGAAATTTATCCAAAACTTGGAAACAGGCAAATAAATTATTGGGAATATTTTCAATATAGTGTTGGGAGTAGCTCACACTTCCTTAGGATTATCTAATTTTCTAGGATGTATAGCTTTGTTTGACCACAAATGTACTAATTATTAAGATATTTCACAATTCTGTAATATTAGACATTAATTTTTACCAAACTGATAGTCATGTATATGATTCCTGTCTAAGAGAGTTGTAAATGATTCTTCAACAATAGCAAATTCAAATGATTTCTGGTCAGGAGGAAAAGTAATCCAAAGGTTACTGTTTCTCATCTAATTGACACTAACCATTAACCAGTCATGTACTAATTAGCAAATTTATTTCTGCATTTCTTTAACTGACAAACTATAAAATCCCAATTCCTCAAAATCTTCTTCAAACAAGGTTTAATGGGGGTATAGCTCAGTGGTAGAGCATTTGACTGCAAACAAGGTTTAATATCTTACTGGTTCTTATTAGAGTTAAATAAAAATTGACATGTTCATTTTATATTGTTATGAGAGTCATGTTTTTAACTTTTTGAAAATTATACTTTAATACTCTAACAAAAGTCGTCAACTAATAAAATAGCCCTCCAGTGACAAGAGCAGAACAAAAGGCTGATCACAGGAACATAAAATGAGCTGGTAGGCAAATAGAAAATACTCAAATTAGAAAGCAACTAAAAAAGCTACAGAATTAAAGAGGAAATAAAGGAATCCAGTGTCTTAGGGCAATACAAGAGTCCTGGAGCTCTATGTCACCAAAATGGTAAGGCAGGCTTCTCAGGGAGGACACTGATAAAGAGCAGCAAGGAAGCTCTTACCATCTACCTGCAAGTGATGTTTCAAAAATAGACATAAAAAAGAAGAGCATGACGAGGAACTTGAAAAGACTATTTGAAAGTAAATGTGAAATATTTCCAGGAAGTGACATATTAAGAGTTAGAAAGCACAGGCTCCTGGGTTATGAAGAACTGTGGTCAAATCCTTTGTGTCATTTACCAGAATTTTACAAAATTTATGCAGGTCACTTAAATTCTCTAAGCTTTTGCTTATTTCCAAAGAGAGGATAATGACACTGCCTACCCCTTAGATTTAAGATTAAATTTGAAAGTATACATAAAGCATTTAGCACAGTGTCATGCACATACTAAAATAACTTGATAAATGCTAGCCCTTATTATTTTTAATGACTTGGGAAGATTTTGAAAGGTGATAGATAATCTACAGTGCACTGAAGAAACCATCACACATTCAATACTAATAATCGTGATCTTATTGTATATAGAGGCAGGTGGATCCTGGGGATAACTGGGTTGCTAATGCTAAGATAGATATAGATGCTGGATGCTTAGTCTGCCTTAACTAAGGATATTTAATAAAGAAGAATTATGATCCAGATGTGAGACTTCAATGCTCTAATGCAATCCAGATTGGACAAGAATAGGGTGAGGCATACTAGAAAAGATCTAGAAAATTGAGACAGGTCAAAAAGAAGTAAAACTGAATAGGACCAAAGTGAAGTATTCAGGTTGACTATGGATATTCTTTCTACCCTTAAAAAATTGTAAGCTTGGGGAACCTGGGTGCCTCAGTCGTTAAGCATCTGCCTTCGGCTCACGACATGATCCCAGGGTCCTGGGATCGAGCCTCGCATCGGGCTCCCTGCTCTGCGGGAAGCCTGCTTCTCCCTCTCCCACTCCCCCTGCTTGTGTTCCTTCCCTCACTGTCTCTCTCTCTGTCAAATAAAATCTTTAAAAAAAAATTGTAAGCTTATATCTAAATCTTTCTAAGTACTAAAATTTTTGACCTACAATTGTCATGTCCACTGTATAGAAAGAGTATACGTCCTGCTATCATGCCACTATACATTCATTCACTTCTTTCTAATTCTTAATATTATCCTTCAAAAATACCACCCTCAACATAACCTCCTATTGCAGGGGAAAGATCCGTGAAAAGAACCCATTTCAGAAAGGTATGAGAGCAAATGGAGGATTATACAACTGAAGTAGTAGGACTGAAGAATATAAATTTCTGTTATCATACATTCCATCATTTTATAAATCATAAAATGTCAATGTTAGAAGCACCACATTTATCCCTCCTAGTCTCAGCCAAAATCTGATCTCAAGAACAACAGAAGATCAACTGTTCATTTATAACAGAATGATATTTAGGATAAAAGAAATAGTAAAATCCTCCAAAGATTCTCCCTATTGGCCTCACATCATTAGAATGCTCTCAGTCCGTATTGTGCCAAAAATTCAGCTCCACAAAATATATATATTTGAGCACAATGCTCCAAAGAAGTAAAACACACAGCTCACTGTCTCTCTTTAGTACTCTGTTCATAACCAATGGAAACATCCAGAATCTTAGCTTGGATCCTCTTCCTAATCTCTTGCTTACTCTGCTTCAGATAAAGCAGAAGAAAACACGTGAATCTTGGAGCTACTTGCGTCTTAAACTGAGGAAAGAATTGCTCTTCATTGTGGCCAGTGCATTGAAGCTCTAATAATCAATGTTCCCTGAGAGCCAAGTGGCATGATAGGATCTCCGTGGAACAAAAGGAGAATTTCTATGGAATAATCTAAGGAATTTTTTCCAAAGTCATTTAGCTTACATAGAGGAATATAAAACATTCCCTCTCTCATGTTTGAATATTGCTAGGTTTCTTTAATATTTTAGATACATCATATTTTCCAATATTCTCTTCTTTAGGTATTTTAAATATTTCTATGTTAAAATGAGAACAAAAAGTGTGTGAGTGTGTGTGGAGAAAAAAAAAGATGTGTTAAGATAGTAAAGCAAACTCATTTCACTCTTAATAGTAGAAAGTCTCAAAGGAAATAATAAAGATCATATTTTATAATCCAAACTGAATAGCATGTTTGGAAAACCACCAATTCTGATCTCAGTAAACACTAAAGCACATATATAAGAAAATACAATCTTTAAAAGCAAGAAAATTAAAAACCATAAAATTAAACTGGTATTAGAAATTACATTGAGTTTGTTGACTATTTTTTTTTTAAGATTTATTTATTTATTCCAGAGAGAGAGAGAGTGTGTGCATGAGTCAGGGGAGGGTAGAGGGAGAGAGAGGGCAAACAGACTTCCTGCTGAGTGGGCAGTCTGAGGCCTCCTGGATCCCATGACCCTGAGATCAGGACCTGAGCCAAAATCACGAGTCAGATGCTCAACCTACTGAGCCACCCAGGGGCCCCAGTGACTATTTTTAAAACAATTCCCCATTTTATTTAAATATGAGCCTTACCTTCACGACAGTAAGGGGAGCAAGGACTTAAAGAATTTAATAATTTTTTTAAAATGTTCTTATTCTCCAAGAGTCGACTTTGAAGTAACTTTGAGAATAAATTTTTTAAAAGATAAGTAAAGCCTCCAAATACGGTTGGCTAGGAAAAGAGACATAATACGCTTTCTTGCCATTTAACTACATCGTATTTTTGACTATCAGATTTGAAAGTAATACAATTGAGTAACAATGTTTGAGTACATTGTTCATACACAGCCACCCTTGCTCACTGCTTAAACAGCAACATGCTCTGATATTAGCAAGTAGGTAAGGTTTTTTCTTTTTTTCTCTTAATGTATCTATCGAGTTTTCTTTACATCGTAAAAAGAAAAAAAAAAATCAAGGATTTAAGCGGGGGGAGCACTAATATCCAGACAGCAGCTGCAGAAGATAATGGATGGGCTAACTTTTTTCATTTTTAATCACATGGACTAGATAAATAATTTAAAAACCTTAAATATATAATGCTCTCAAAGAAGGGAAATGGACCAGGTTTCCAAAGATATTGACTTCCAAAGTGCTATACAGAGTGGCGAAGTATTAAATTTTTAAATATTCTGATTCTAATCTTTACATTAAGGACTATCTGTGTATTGATTGGAGCAGTGTGTTTTCTTTCTTCTACCAAAGGCCATTTACAGATATCACTAGCTGTCATTCTGGGAAATGCATTATTGCACCATCATTATCTCCTTACATAATCAGAATCTCTCAGTTTGTTTTATAAGCTTTTTTTTTTTTTAATACATAAAGCTTGCTATGTGGTCCTAATTTTCATAAAGAAAAGTTTCCTGTGTACTTATTCTTCATTGGAGTTAATTAAGTATCATGATGACTGAATGAATTTGAATTCATTTCTGAATGAATTTGAATCACTATTCACTCTGAATTTGAATAGTGAAACTGGAAATCTGCTACTGCTAAAACTTCTTTAAGAGTACAAGGCAATATCCGTTAACTTTTATAAGGACAGATCAGTGACTCTAAATCATTAGATCAGCTCCTAAATGAAAAAGAGATGAGCAAATTCATCACAAGTTCTCTCTCTGTGGTGCTATTAGAAAGTGAGGATTTACTATGAAAGCATTTATTGATTCACATGATAAACACTGCATACACATATGCCTTCAGTTACCCAGAAATTTCATTCTTTAAGAAAGATTCCAATTAATGTATCTCTGACTATTTATAGTGTTGATGACCACATCAGATGTAAGTCTGCTCTGTCAGGCCTACAAACAAGAAAATCAATTGATCAACTTCTCTTTTTACCTTTGCAGCAAATACAGGCACCATGGAAAATGCCACAAAAAGGCTGATCAAATAATCATCAATGTAAAATAGTAGCATTAGTTCATCCTTGGTTACTACTAAAACAAGCGGTGTTTCAGCTGAGTATCAACCCTTCAACATGCTAAAAAATAATAATAATTCAATTAGGAAAAGAAACAAAAATGAGCAGAGTAACTTTTTCACTTTTAGGCACATTGAAATATGTCCATAAACCATGTTTAGGGCCAGTAAGATCACAAGATTCCATTTTTGAAACAACAGATTTGTCTCTTATTAAATCATATCATTATCAACCAAGATTTTGCTCTTCCCTATTCCAGTCCTGACTCTAGCATCCTCCTGTCATTAATTGCCTCCTGGCTCTCAGCTTTATTAGGAGAACCTCCAGGGGACTGTCCTTGTTCTTGACTAGATAATATGCAACTCCCAGCTCCATGTAATCCTTCATGATGGGATTCACCATAGTTTCAAGGTTATGTTTACTTCGGTCATTCTTTTATTATTGTCTGCCTCACTCACTGGGCTGTAAGGGGAATGAGGGCCACCTCCCCTCCTCCCACCCCCGACCCCCGCCCCTGCTCCTGCCCGACCCTCGTCATTGAGTCTCCAGAGCTAAGGACAGTGCTTGGCAGCAGTTAAGCAAAACATGTAGGATAAATACACAAATGACTGAATAATTGTGAACCTCAAAGACAGACAATGAACAATTAAATCTTTCTGCAGGTCTTATAAAGATGGATTAACATAACAGCTCAGATGAACCTCAGCTCTTGACTAACCTGTAATTTTACAAACTGGGAAAGGGAGACCTAGAAAGCTTAAATAAATGGCTAGTGGCAAAGATTCTTTGCACGTTGCCCTACGCATTGCTACCCATTTATTATTTAAGAATTTAACATTTTACAATAAAAGGATTTTTAATTCTTGCCGTAAACACTATGTGCATAATGCCCTCAATTACTCAAAAGGATTTCATTCTTTAAGAAGTGCACCAATTAACACATCTCCCAAATGCTTATAATGTTGATAAAATGAGGTGTAAGCAAATTCTGCCTCAAACTGTGCATACAAACTAGTGGTAAAGATAATTTTAATACTGTCTAATTTTTATCCAATGCAAATAAAGATGTTTGTTCATTAAAGCCCTGAATGTCTGAGAGTTGTATAATCTTTGCAATCTTTTTTTCCTATATGCTATTATGACACTAAAAAAGAACAGAGTACCCTGCTGACAGATCTAAATATTCCATATATTTTAATATATGCTGCTACCTGACATTGTGCCATATCATACATTTTAAATAAATGTTTCATCTTCTCTCTCTGCTAGGAGGTGATTTTACCCCGAAGGGCACCGTTTTATGAATTCAATAGCAAATACTACAGTAGGCCCAGAAGGGGCCTTGGGGGCTTTTCTTGATCTATTCTTGAATCTTCAAAAGGGAGAATATCTTCACCATTACATAAACAAGTATTGGCCCATGTGCTGACACCTTAATGAATTCAGGACAGGACTAATGAGAATTAAGCAGTGAACATTAAAGTTTAATCATCTCTAACTCTTTACACTTTAGTTCCTTTCATTCTGATTTTGCTGTGGATGCTGAGTGTGACAGAATGCTAAAGGGATGGGTTGAGCTGATTTAGACATATAGAGAGCAGTATAAAGAAACATGAAAAGTTGTGATAGGAGCTTGGCAGTTCAGCAACCATCCTTTACCTGGGGCAGAGCAGAATGCTTGCAGTCCTACTATGGAAGCCATTGCTTACGAGAATATTCCAGCTGCAGAATTAAGAGAGAGACAGAGAGAGATACCCATGCTGTACAGACATTAGCTGCATGCCTGATCAGAATCTCATATTCCATTTTAAGGTCACTTCCCTGTCTGGTCTTTATCTGCATTTCCTGAATATTTTAACTTCTATATTGATTTCTCTCATGTATGTGATGTTGCATCAAACTGTGACAATGCATTCTAAGGCAGTTTAGGCCATATACTTATTTATTTTCGCTTTTTCTTTTTCATATTTTCCAATTCTTATTTATAAGAAGAACTACATAAATCCTATCTTTACTACAGACGTCCTCATGATACACTTTAGCATTATATATTTTTTCTATTATTAAAGAAATACTTTTAAAAAAAATTTCTTCATCCAAAAATCAATTCCGTTCTCTCTCTATATATATTTGAATATAAAACTTGGAGAACATGAAATAATGTCTTTATCATCCGTACTAAAAACAAACAAACAAACAAAAAACTTCAGTCCTCTGTACCTCTGTAAGTTAGCTGTGTGAGCTGGTGCATGCTGGCTACTTGGCAGATAAATTAAAATGAAAATAAAATCACAAACACATCATAAAATATAACCAGGGCTAGCTACATAATTTGTGAGTTCCAGTACAAAATGAAAACATGGGACTTTTATGCAAAAATCACAAATTTCAAGATAGTAACAGCCAAATATTAAACCAAGCATGGGTCCCTTCTAAGCATAGGGCACTGCGTAATTGCACCGCTTGCGTACCCATGTAGCTGGCCCTAAATATAGCTATCATTTTATATTAAATACTAAGAATGATTTCCTTAATACATGTTCTTTTGAAGTGGTAGAGTATTAATGGCTCTAAAGGAAGTTCTTTTGGTTGAAGTTGGCCTTCATCTGTTTGATATTTAAACTGTTCAGATGATATAAACTGCTTTAAGATATTTGACTACTAGACCGATTAATTGAAATGGCACAAGTGATATCAAAAAAAAAAAAACCACTTCATAAATAATAAGTTTAAGATCCTTCTCAGAGAAATCAATAGAAATGCCAGAGAAGTTTAAGGCTTTCCAGTACTCAGAAATGTTTTACACTGACAGACTAAGAACATTCAAAGAATTAGTGGGCAATAATAGCGTAAATTAAGTTTTACTCCGAACCTTGATCATGAATTTCATGAAAGCTAAGGTGTTGATATGAAAACGATGCATTGCTGTCAGTGGAAGTGGGGGTGGCCAGGGAGGGCTGTTAACAAATACCAGTAGGAAGTAACATGCCGAAGCGTACTTACGAGTGGCTTTTCTTCTCTGTTCTTGCTGAGATATTTTGTGCTTTACAATTAAATGTGAAATTTGATGTTAGTAGGTTTGTTGCTTCAATAAACACAATAGTGGTTTGAGGATCTTGAACGACATAGCCCCGCTCTACCTCCTGCTTAATGGTGACATTAATGAACCTGCACCACAAATCAAACGTTGGCTGACTTCAGAAGGGAACAAATGTTATATTTCCCAAGTTAAAACTGTGTCCCAGAGCTTTCCTGAAAGCAGGATCTCATGTAAAGTCATTGAATTATCACAATAATACAGCTCACTAAGCTACGTGGAATAACCATGCATTGAAGAGTGAAGTATCTCAGAACTCTGCCAGGTCTGATCTTAAAGCCTGCTGCCAATTCATTTAGGATTTTTTAAATCATTTTACATGATAGATTTGGCTTTCGATCAGCAGCACTTCAGAAACAAATACAAGAGAAGGTGCATCATTTGCTTTAAAGGAATCCATGTGTGTGGAACAAGTATGAAACGTGTGCAGGAGAAGGGCTGAGTCAATATATTTCATCTATTTCTGGAAAAACTATGCAGGGAGGTAGAAAGAGGAAAGAAGTCTTATGAATTCTAACTCCTTGAAATCACTGAAAATGGCCAGAAATAATTCTAACGGAAGTAAAAAAATATATCAGGGCTCCATCTTCAAAGCTGTAAACTTATGCTAGTCAGAAGATCCATTTCTTAATTACTGCCCTCTCTTGACTTACTTATCTGACCAAGAGACTGAAGTTAAATTTATCAATAATGTTCACCCAACTAATTGGTTGTATTGCCCAAGGTTACTGTACTTGAGAAGGAGCATTTTAATTAAGAAAAACAAAAAATAAACAAAAAAAAAACCAATTCATTGAATAAAATATAAAATTATATAACCAGACTTTTGAGACAGAAATTGTTGGTTATCTTTCATATAAGAAGTATGAGATTCTTCAATGAAGCTTCTCTTTGAACACAATTCTCCTGAGACACTGTTTTTCTTTGCAAGAGCAACCGTGTGTTGCGAGACAATTCTCCATTGGACTCTCACATTTTTGCACATCTTGCAAATTAAGGCCTTGATATTATTTGTTTCAGACTATCTTTTGAAAGATGTTTGAAAATAAATAAATAAACAAAGGATGTTTGTGCAGCAGTGAACAACCTTGGAAGATAGAAATAGTGTCTCCGTTCAGAAGAGAGATCAGGTTTAATTAGAGCCTTAAGAGCAATGGAAGGCATGTTTGCTCCCATTTGTTTCTTTCAGCTCAAGGTTCCTGTGCTGTATAATGTAACTTAGGCATGGGCAGATATCACTCAGTCCTCTTTGTCTCATCCTTTGGGAAATGAGACTTAGAGAACCAACACAAGACAATATGCTGGTACTTTCTCCACTGCTATTAACTATGAGAGTCATATAGGCCTTTGACCCTGACCAAAGAATCTTGGATCTCCTGCCAACATCCGTGAAGCTGTGTGTGTGGTAGGCTAACTTGTTGGCAGGGTGTATTTATCGCTCAGGCTACCATAAAAATAATACCAGACTTGGTAGTTTAAACAACATAAATATATTTTCTCACAGTTCTAGAAGCCACAAGTCTAAGTTCAAGATGCCAGCAGGATTGGTTTCTGGTGAAGCCTCTCTCCTTGGCTTGTAGATGACCACCTTCTTGCTATGCCTTTACATGGCCTTTTCTCTGTCCATTGCACTTCTGGTGTCTCTTCCTCTTCTTATAGAGACACCAGCCCTACTGAATTAGGGCCCTACCCTTATGACCTCATTGGCTTTAATTACCTCCTCATAGGCCCTGTCTGCAAATATGGTCACAGTGGGGGATAGGGCTTCAACATATGAATGGGGGAGGGGACACAATTCAGTTTATAACAAAGGATAAAATCTCACAGTTCTTGACCCCTTGTATTTGAAAACATCTGATACTTCTCTCCATTTTCATTAGGTTTTTTTTGCATATACAGATACTTTACATATTGATATCAATTCCACCACAGTAGATTGTTGTATCAAAACGATTTTGAAAAACAAACAAAAAAAATTTGGAAAGTATAAACAATCTTGGAATTACAAATTAAATAATTACAGTAAAATGATAGTCTTAATTTTATAAACAATTCAATTAATTACAAATTTACAAATGTTTACACTGATAGTCACAACCCACATGTCATGATTAAGATATATAATATACCTTACATCTACTATACGGAACTTACTAGTTACAATTTTTATAATTTGATTTCTTAGAGTAGCCTTATAAGAATCTTAGAGGTGATAGGTAAGGAATCATCGATTTTGAGGCCGAAATTATATAACTTTCACAAGTTCATATAAGAATTCAGTAGTAAGTTTGTGAATTAAAACTTGATATAGTGTTCTGCTAGTTTAGCAATTTATTCATTAAACCACTAACTACTAGATACAATAACATCTCGCCACTGTTAGATCAATTCTCCAATACAACTGTAATAGAAACAGTCTTAGAACTCTAATGAATTGCATAACATTTCAATGGCCACTGTTGCTGTGTGCTGACTCAAAGATTCATCTCAGACCACACTCTGCCTCTCCCAACTTGCTTTAGCTATTTTATTCCTCTATGTCCAGCATTTTAGGGCCTTTGCATTTGCTGTTCACTCTGCCTCAAATGATTTTCTCCAGGCTGTTCCATGGCTGGCTTTTACTAGTCACTTTTAACCAAATGTCATCTCCTCTGAAAAGGCTCATTTGATCAACCCATTTAAAACATATTTCTTCTTAAAAATAAATGAATAATAAAACAGACTTCTCTAAAACAATGACCCTTTATCATATTATCTTTCATCTATCACTCATCAGATCTTTATCATTTTAATCTGTAATTATCTTATTTGTTGGTTGATTTATTAACTTTCTTGTGAAGGTCTGTTTTGTGCACTATTGTATAACTGTTAGGACACTATTATGTAACTAGGAACAATTCTAGGCACACATTTCTTGAATAAATGAATGAATGTTTTCATTAAATCCTAACCACCACCTTCAAATAAGTATTGATATTCTTTATTCTTAGATAAGGAAAATTAGGTTCAAAGAAGTTAAGTAAGCTGCTCAAGGTCACACAAACAGTAAATGCCAGAGCTGTAGTTAAAAGCCCTATCTGAGGGCGCCTGGGTGGCTCAGTTGGTTAAGCGACTGCCTTCGGCTCGGGTCATGATCCTGGAGTCCCGGGATCGAGTCCCACATCGGGCTTCCTGCTCGGCGGGGAGTCTGCTTCTCCCTCTGACCCTCTTCCCTCTCGTGCTCTCTGTCTCTCATTCTCTCTCTCTCAAATAAATAAATAAAATCTTTAAAAAAAAAAAAAAAAAAAAAAAAAAAAAAAGCCCTATCTGATTAAGCTTCAGAGGCTGTAGAGTTAACTTCTGTGCTTTCAAAATCTTCCCTCCTTCTGTAAATCAGAACTCAGCTCCTTTTCTTGTTCCCTAGAAAGCATCCACTTTCATCTCGTACCAGTACTGAAAATGTGCTCAATTGAAAAAGAAATAGAGAACTTTTTCTCATGCATCCTGTAGCAAACTAATTAAAAATTCTCCTAGGCTATTGTCTTTCTTTTTTTACTTGATGCAATTTCTCCCTCATCCTGCTCCTCCACTTCCTCTACCCTGCTCCTTCTATTTTTTATTTTTATTATTATTATTATTATTATTATTATTATTCACAGTAATTTGGACCATTGTAGCTTCTCCCTCCAAATTGATACAAATATCCACTGTAGAATCATCAAAGAACACTCCCTAAAACCAGGATTTCTGCTCCCAACTCAAATCCACGTGAGGATTATAAGGAAAAAGTGTGTTTTCTTTCAGGTATGTCCTGCCTTGGCACCTTAATAAGTAAATCAATTAAACTTCTTCATTGTAGCATTCCCTTTCCAGAGAGTGCTGACTGAAACAACAGAAGAGAAAAGGAGTCCTACTTTGGCTAAGCCCATAATATAGAAACCAGGGGCAATACAAAGTTTTGTGAGGTAATATCTTCTCTATCCAGGATAGAAATTGTAGATATATTGGGAGATTTTATGCTGAATATATCCTAGGGTATGCATCTTTTTGGCTTTTAAATGGCACAATCAGGCTTTTAATGAAATCTTTTTATATGGGCCCCAGGAAAAGGCACGGTAGTTGATAATCACACTATGGATGATTCCAAAAGTACTTTCTCTTGAATAGTATAATATTTTACACATTTGCCTTGTTTTTCACTACCCAAAAATGAGAGTATACATTGTGTGGCTGAAGCTATTTTGAATTAATAGTCGTGGTTCTGAATCTTGCCTCTACATAGAAACACTACAAAATAAGATTCGTTTGAGAGAAAATGAAGCTCAATAAGAAAAAAAAAAAACAAGACCAACAAAATGGTACATATATTTATAACTGCACAACCAGGCTTATGGCATAATGCATTACAGTTTCACAAACAATCGATACAAATTATTGGATATAAAATTACTTTTTGATGACCACTGTGAAAATACAAGCTGTTCAAGTCATTCCTCACACTATTATTGATTTTACTCTACTTTTTCTATTGCATTTTTAAAGCACTTGATGTCAATTTTTAAGTCTCTAATCTATAGTGAAATACTAAGCAAATTCATGTAGACTGGAATTTTCTAAGGGATATCAAGAAGGGAGGATTCTTCAGAAAACTTTTGCTTTGAATTTCTCATTCCAACAAGCATCTCTTTTTTTAAAGATACAAAAGTCTTCCAAGTCCCATTTCCAATAAATTTGAGATTACCCCAACATTTTAAGACTAGCAGTAATTTCATTTTATCCCTTTTTTGATAGATTTTTTACCATTGGATAACACTTACTGACTGCATAGCTCCCACGAAGATGATACTGTTATCTGTCAAACATGACATCACACATAACTGTCAAGAGGAAAATGCAGAATTTTATCTTACATTCTTGTTTATCAATTAGCATTTAATATCCTTTTAGGATCATTAGAATTAGATGTAGCTGTCTCTGTGACCAAATTTTGATAATGTTAATACCTTTCCAAAAAGATATTATAGGCCAGGTTTCCTAGGAAACAGATTCTGAAATTGAAATATGCATGCACAAATTTCATCAGGGAAGGCCCTTAGTTAAAACAACTAGGAAAGAGTGAAAGACGCAGGATCGGGCAAAGGGAGAATTTGCCTCGGAGATGCAGTAAAGGCTTCAAATGAGCCCAATAAGAGTTCTGAGGCTGAGAAGACCCTTTGGGCATGGTTCAAATTAAGGAAAGGGGGCTGCCCATGAAGTTGTATCACTGTATCCATCAGTCCTTAGATGCAGGCCCACACAGGAAACAGGGGAGTCTGACCGCAGGCAAGGCAGCTCGATTTAGCCAAAGCCAATTTCCTAGAGTGACAGATGAAGGAATGGGTGCCTCCATCCTGAATGAACAACCTAGATTCCGTTCCTCGGCACACACTGTAAACAGTATAGGGGTATTTTTGAATCATGAGACCAGGACACTGAGAGTTATCTGCCTAGGAGAGCTTGCCAACTTCCCAACCACTTATATCTTGCCTTTCTTCTGATGCCCACGGCTCTGACGACAAGTTCTCCTTAGCTGTCTCACTCTACCCTTTATTTTTCCCTCTGAGTTTCTGTTTCTATACGAACTTCTGTTTGTTTTTCTACCAATTCCAACATTACAGTTTGATTCCCACATACACAGTAAAACTAAACCAACTGTCAGGCTAAATAGTGGTCTTTGAACTTTTTACTTGGGTAAGTGCCAAAAGAATTTTCAAAATTACCATGCCCCCCCCACACACACATTTTTAAGTTGATTTTTATCATCTACTTTCTTTATATCCTTCCTTACTTCCTTTCTTCCTTTCTTTTCTCTTTCTCTTTCATTCTATCCTTTTCTTTTGACATGACTTCATCCAGGACACTCAAAGCTATGTTAGAGGCCTCTCCACTTGTCCCTCAGCAATGTTCTTCTGTGTTCTTCTGTTCTCTGATGGCTCTTACCACATACTTTGTAATTATCTCTCTGTATTCCGTTTCAAATGCCAAGATCTCTCAAGCTAAGGGCCATTAATCTATTCGCTGTTATATACCCAACAACTAGCACACTGCCTGGTAAATAGCTCAACCATAACAAATATTTAATGAATCAATTAAATCTTAATTTCATGAAGAGAAGAGGAGAGAGGGAATTTCTGAGCTTCATTTTTTGAAAGATGACTATAGGGCTATTTCCCCAGAAATACATCCTAAACCAACCACAGTATTAGTAGAACAATATCAAGTTATGCTTCTCTGACAAATTTAAGTAATTTATCTTTACTGACAAAATATAAAGATTACAGCCATATATCCCATTCCTTTTACTCCCCAAAGTGGCAAACTTCCAAATGAAGGAAATAAGTTTGGCCTCTGAGAGTTAAAACATAATAGATTAGGGTAGTGATAAGCAAATCCAATATTAACTGAGCACTCTCTATGTTACAACTCAGCTTGTTTCAGACATTTAGAGTGCTTAATCCTGTGGTTAAAAAAAAACTAAATTTGCTATATCATTCGGGCTGTGTCTATAAAATGTAAATACATCCGGTTGATTGAAGTGTCCAGATGTTCTGGTTTGATATAAAGACATCCTTGGACTACCAAGTACTTCACAGTAATAATTGTCCTTTAAATAGCTGATAGAATTATTTTATTGTTGACAGCTCTTGAACCTAATTTGGGTGGTATATTGTTCTCTTGGTATAAAACTATCTGCAGATTCATTTTTCTTGCAGAATACAATAAAATACACTCATGCCTCCAGCTGCTTCTTATTGAAACTCTGTAAGGTCTGCAGATATAAAACTTTCATATATACACTGGCTATGAGGCTACCAGAATTCTTTTTTTATCTCTGCTACTGACCAGTCGAGTGACCCTGAACAAATCATTCTTTGACTCTGGCCTCAGTTCTTTCACCTATAAAATTCAGACATTGGTGAGGTGATCACCAAGGCCCTTTCAGCTCTAATATTGCATGACCTAATAATTTTAAACCCCACCTAAAAAAAGATATTGTGACATCCTTAACTGAGCAAAAACACTTACTTGTTCCATAGATCTCGATTCTCCCAAAGATGAAGGAAGAGGCCACTGGTCTGCTTTTAACCTTCTCTGGGCTTCTGTCGCATAACGTAACCTGTTCTAGGGCATGCAGACTTTGCCTCTCATCTCCAGGAGCTTCTTAAATTTGATTAAGTTAAAGGTAAATAGGGAATGGATCATTCATATCCTTTATTCTTTCCTCTGTACTTCTTCTTACCCATTTTAATTCCAGCATACATCATTTTCTTAGAAGCATAATTGGTAAGCAAGAATATAGTCACTCAAAGACACATGAGACTGCTAGCATTTATGAAGCAAAGATTATGTGTCAGACACTTTGTAATATAACAACCCTATGAAATATAAATTTTTTTAAAGATTTTATTTATTCATTTATTTGAGAGAGTGAGAGAGAGAGAGAGAGAGAGCGCACACGAGAGGGGGGAGGGTCAGAGGGAGAAGCAGACTCCCTGCTGAGGAGGGAGCCCGACGCAGGACTCGATCCCAGGACTCCAGGATCTAAGTCCCAGAGGGACTTGTAAATACTGGTAAGTAACAGGTCAGAATGTGAAACTATTTGGAGACTTAATGTCTCTGCAATACTGCTTCTAAAAGGAGAACAGAATCTAGGGTTAATGAACAAAAGCTCTTCTGGTGTGAACTTCCTTAAACCTAATCTGGCTCTATAGTAGAAGTCAGAAGACTAGACTCCAGCAAGAGACAAAATCCTCCCATGAGCGAACTACTTCTTTGTTACTGTCTGCAGACTTTTTGCTAGAACTCTGCCTTTGTATTGGTGACACTGCATCTATTCTTCCAACTCGGAACAGCAGGAAGAGGAAGGGGAATAGGATCAGGGAATGTAGGAGTGGCAGCATTATTATCAATCAAGTGGCCATAAAAATCTCATCTCAAATCACTAGCAATTATTTTGAGAACATAGTTTAATTTTCTAAAGCAAAATTTATTGATACATCCAAAAGCGTACCATCAGTTGTACTTCCTCAGGGCAGTTTTATTTTAGAATGATACCCGTTTTTAGTAAAGCAATGTGTGGGAGTCTGCATTTGATAGAATCTCAAAAGAAAGGTGGGGGCAAGGAATGGACTGGTTCCAGATTAGGGCAGACTTTCTAAACTGTTATTAAAGTTCATGATAACAGAGCACTGAGCCAGTCCTCAGTTAAGCTCAGCAATTTTTTTTTTTTTCTTAGAACATTGTGAGACTTCTTGAAGAGAAAGTGAAACATCTATATGAGGGAAGCAAAACTTTGTTTTCATGAAATTGTTCTACTGAAAGAGAACCAGGGGCAAGATGAAGGCTGATTTTATTCTTTTTACAGAATTTCATTTCTTTATTTGAAAGAGAGAGAGAGAGAGCACAAGCAGGGAGCAGGGGAAGGGCAGAGGGAGAGGGAGAAGCAGGCTCCCCACTGAGCAGGGAGTCTGATGTGGGGCTCGATCCCAGGACCCCGAATCATGACCTGAGCTGAAGGTAGGCGCTTAACTGACTGAGCCACCCAGGTGCCCTTGAAGGCTGGTTTATTAATAGCGCTCTACTTGAGTGGAAAAAATGAAGAAGATATATCACACATTAGAGAGACCTGAGGAATATCATTTATTTTTGCAAGATTCCTTAATCACAGGTTACTTTGCTTTGAGGTACTCTTTTCCCTTGGCATATAAAGATTTTTTATATGTTTTTATCTGGTTTGAGGACAAATTCTGAATAGAGTCTATGATATCTTCATAGATTGCTTTTGACTAAACAAACACAGTTGAGAGCAGGTGTCAAAAGTCAGATCAAAATCACTGACCATAGACTAAGTCTGTGTGGTAAGAACAACTGGTCCTTGATATGGACAATTCTGGAGGTTCAGTCACAAAAGACAATTGACTAAAGCCACCTTGAGGTCATGGCTAAAATAATCAGGGAGAGCCAGTTATGAAATAGCAGTTAAAGTGAACACTGAAGGGGCACCTGGGTGACTCAGTTGTTAAGCATCTGCCTTCGGCTCAGGTCATGATCCCAGGGTCCTGAGATCGAGCCCCACATTGGGCTCCCTTCTCAGTGGGAGGCCTGCTTCTCCCTCTCCCTCTCCCCCTGCTTGTGCTCCCTCTCTCGCTCTCTGTCAAATAAATAAATAAAATCTTTAAAAAAAATAAAATAAAGTGAACACTGAATTTTGGTGTGGATGCCTTTCTACCACATTTTATGACTAACATTTTGGCTTAGTCGTTTTGTAACCATACATATGCTGATGTATCAGAAAAAAAAAAAATCGTTGAACTTCCATCTTGTTTTTTTAGTCACAAACCTAATAATGTTCAAAATAGATGATGGCGTCAGTGTAAGGAATTTGTAAAGTTAAAAGATCCCAGAAAGTTAATAACTCAGTAAAAGTTGAGGTGACAGCTAGGTGAGATTGCCAGGGATGGGCAAAGAGTGTCTTATGCACATTACTGAAAAAGAACAACACATGGGATTAGATACTTAGTGATCTATAGCTAACCATATAGGCTATGTCAAACAAGTCCCAATAAAATACACCAATTCAAGGTAAATGATGATCTTTGGAATGAGAAGGTATGTTTAAACCCTGTCACTACTGGTTTTAATGTGTGAAACTTTACATAAGCCACATAATCTCTCTGAGCTTCAGTTTCCTCAACTGAAAAATAGAGAGAATAGCATCTATCTTGAAAGGGGAACTTAACCTAAGGATTAAACATGGCATTTGTAAAACATATAGTATGATGACTGACATCAAGTAAATCTCCAATTAAATTAACATAATGGGAGATGTATAATAGCTTCAATGACATGATTATCTTGCATTACCAAAAAAAGGAATGTGAAGCTAGACAGGATCCCTTCGAAGATTGCTCTACAACTGGTAGGAATCAGGAAGGGGTAACATTTGGTCAGTTGGACTGTTAGAGAATGGCCTCATATTAATCAATTTGCTTGCCTAGATTACATTGGAAATTTTGATGTAGTATGGAAAATTCATTTGGCATCAGTCAAATCTGCAACTTAAGCCATGGAAGAATTTTTATGATGATGGTGGTGGTGGTGATGGTAGTAGTCATAGATGATAATAATACCTTCTATTTATTAACTGCTTATTATGTTCCAGTTCCTTTTCTAAATGTATAATGTGAATTATCTCATTAATCTTCACAAGAAACCTAAGAGTTAATTACTAAAATTATTCCTTATCTACATACGAGAAAAGCAAAGCTCTGAGAAGTTTAGTAACTTTTTCAAGGTCTCATGGCTAGGAGGTGTTAGAATTGGAATTTAAATCCATAAGTTTGGTAATAGAGCCTGCATTCTTAGAAATGACATACGTACTGCCTCCTAGAATTATCATAAAGTCCTCTGCTCTTTCTTCTTTTCCCTCATCTACATATTTAACCATAAGCAAATTCTGGTAGTTTTAACTTGCATTTTCAGCTGAAATCTGAGGTTACTGTCCTCTACAAGGACTTCTGAAATTGCCTCCTATTGGTAGCCTTACCTCTTTTCTTCTTGCCTAAAAGATGAATGTAAGAAGGATAATAATTATTATGAAGATCAGGCAGAGGAAGAGGAATCTCCTTCAAGGGAAACTGAAGAGAGAAATTTCACTATAAACCTAGATATTAAACTTATGAAAGTTATATTACAGAATAATGGAGTTGAGAAATTGTAATAAAAAATGAAGCCAACTATCCCTTTGAAAGCACTGTTTTCTTCAACCTCTTCTCCATCCTTTTCAACTGACTACCTTATTCTACATACTCTTCCTTGATTCTTCCAAGATGACACTCAAGGGAAGAAAGCGTTAGAGATTCAGAAGACACTGCCACATGGCTGGTACAGTTCTGTTATTGGAGTCTTCTGGATGTCAATAGACAACTGCCATTATTTAAGTCTAGTGGAACATTTTTCTCCTTCAGCAAAAATCTACTGACGCTCCCCCAAAGCAAAGCACAGCCTCTCTGCTGAATGGCCATGTATGACTCTTCCTTAGACTCAAGATTTTAATGTTCCACCAGTCTTTGGAATATTCTTTGCCCTTTCAGACAGTTATCTTTAGCAAAATTCATTCTAGGATAACCTAAGCCAGATCCCTTTTGTGTGGCTCAAATTTGGTTCAAGTGAAGTTTTCCTTGATAGTGTTTCCATAATATGTCTTTAGTCCACAAATAAAGTTATATGCAATTGGGGTTGAGATTTCATATGTAACATATTTTACAGTTAACTGTGAAGTATCAATGACTATATCTTTCAAACTTAGAAGCAATTGAGAGGTTCTATAATTTATCTCCTCAAAGCCTTTCTAACATAGTTTGAGGTGAGATGGACACAACTTCTTCCACCCAAACTATTGTGAGAACCCAAAATAAACACAGCACCAAAAATAATCTCCTCCTAAAACTCTTCTCAACTGGCTTCTTCAGCCTCCTCCTTCTAAGGCTTTTTGTTATCTCTATGGGTAATGAACTAGGTTGCCAAAGGGAAGAAACTGTATATTTTGTACATGGTGGACAAGGTTCTAAACCAGAAAGCAAACTATACATAAGGAAGATGTAAAGAATGTAATCATGATCACTTGCTATTTTACATGAATTTAGCTGTGTCTATAAACTCTTATCTCAATGCCTATTCCCTGTGGATTTTTTTTTCCTTTTCAGTCCTATCACTTGGTCCCTGGTTTTGACCTCTTCTCTAAATGTTCACTAAAAAACATATATTGAAAAGAATATAGATTTGTAGTTCAACAGTTGGTGATACCATACTTTCTCTGGAAAAGTTACTTTACTTCTCCTATTTTAGAACTCCCATCTATTAAAGCCCACAATGCTGATAGTATCTCTCTACATTCTAGTTGTCCTGTTCTCAAACTCCATTTTAATCATTTTTCCAAGTCAAAAGCAAATTAATATTACAGCTACCAACACAATTCTTCTTACATGCCCGAACTGTAGTATTAAGAGACTGAGAAGGAGGAAGGTAATGACAGCATTTTTAGGTGATAGGAAAAAATGTGTTTTTTTCAAAAATTATGAAAACTTGACCCATGGCCATAAACATTATAAAGGGGTAGAACTGGGAAACAAAAAAGAAAACATAAACATCATTTTAACCACCTACCTATTATTATTTAACTTCTTTAATGAAAATCTCTTTTGAAAATATCAAAACACAATTTCTATAAATGTTCATTTCAGTAAATTACATTAAAATGTAGCATGCATCTTTTTTTTCCAAGCTGAAATTTATTTACCATTGTGTAGATAAATTATTATTATGGATGTGAAATTTTACTTGTTAAACCACATACTCTAAATAATTTTTTTTAAATTGTACACAAATAAAGCTATATGCAATTGGGGTTGAGACTTCATTTTATATATTTATCAACAACCATACATATCTCTGAGATTTAATTAGTGTTGTTACTTATCTTATAGTCACAGATTACTGAACCAAGCAAATATGAAATGTTTTTCATACCATTTCATTTAGCTAGCTAGAGTATTTGCTTTAATATAAGCCCACCTTCCTTACTTGTATAAGGTGCAAAGATCTATCTTTCTTGTTTTTGCTACCTGTTTCATTTCATACAGAGGTTTCATGTTTGCATCCTAATTTTCTAACCTTGAGTGCTGGGGTCTTCCATATATTTAATGAAGTCGGCTAATAAATCTCAGTTCTCCTCGAGTAAGCAATCCTACTGCAGACTCAGCTCTCTCTCCTTTGACTTTCCTGAAGCCCAAATAAGATTTGTGCTCTGACAGGGTGAGCATTTACTTTATCAGAAAGCATATTAGGGTGGGCATGTCTCAGCATAATGTGCACCAGAATCAGAGACGATGACTAATTTGTTCTGTTATTAAGCGGATAATAAAATGATTTAGGCATGTAGATATGAAACAGCCAGCACTTTAGGAATTATATGTAGCATATTTCATCCTAAATCTGACCAAGTCCAAGAACCTTTTATGTATTAAGTGACATTTACAGGAAAGGCAAGGCTTTACCCAGAACTTAGAAATGTTTACCTAAGATGAGTTAAGAAGATACTAAGAATTATTTAAAGGTAGTGTCAGTTATATGCATTTTGTAAATTTGGTTTTATTCCAGCCTAGCTTTAGCCCAATTTCTTCCATGCTTAAGGGCATTAAAAAAATAGCATAATGTCAGAGAACTTATGTAGTATAAGCAATTTAAGAATATTTATTAGACTTCTATTCTAAATAGTAACTTACTGATCACCAAGATAATTATTAATGTGTATGCATGTATGTGGGCTTATGTGTATACAGAATACACTAACCATCCCTAAAAATCTGGCTTATGCTTATGAGACATACAGTCTGTTCTAGGATTGTAAATTGGTGCATTCTCTTCAAATAATTTGAAAATACATATCAAGAGCCTTAAACGCAAACATTTTTTGAAGAGGCAATTCTGTTTTGGAAATCCAAGTAAATATCCTGAAAAATCATCAGTGATTTTTAGGCTAAGATGTTCATCACAGCATAATTTATCGTTATAGTTCTGAAAATATTCAAAATATTTAACAAAGGGAGAATTAAATTTAACCTTTAGAATATTATGCTATCATTAAAAATTGTATTTTCAAACTATTTATTGCATACAGAAAAATGAAAAGCCAGATAAGCTGAAGATATGTGTGTATATATATATACACATGTATGTATATGTATGTATATATGTGGGGGTGTGTGCATATATATCCTATGGGAGGAGTATGAAAAACAATCTTTTAAAAATGATTACCCTGTTTACTATCCCTAGTTGAGAAATTTTATTCTCTTTAAAGATTTTAGTATTTTGTAAGTTATGAAAATGTGTCTCCTTTGCCAATAAAAAAATAACATTAAAAATAACCATCATGTGAGTTAGAGTGGACAATAACACTTTACTGATCACCTTTCATTAAATCAAAATATTTATTCATGTTTTCAAAGACCTTTCTGAAAAATGATCAGTTGTGCAGACTGGAAGAGCCATAATTCTAGAAAAATGGTTTGAAAATTATAAATAATTTTGCAGACCTAATTTAAAATCTTCTTTATATGTATGTACTTTTGCTATTTGTAGGAAGTTTCAAGGACAAAATAGTTAGACTTTTAAAATAAAATTTTCCACTGACTTTTAGTTTTCAGATGGTTGCCCATTGCTGTGAATGTAATCACCGTCTTTTTGTATGAAGTATGGCAGTTTCAAAGCAGTCTAAAGGGTCAAAAAATAAAAGAATCAAAATTCATTCATAGCCCTTGTGAATTATGATTTTGGAAGAAGTGAAATCATGACCCTTGAACAAATATAAAATGAACCATGTCAAATATTTTATTTTATTTTTTTTTAAAGATTTTATTTATTTATTTGACAGAGAGAGACACAGCGAGAGAGGAAACACAAGCAGGGGGAGTGGGAGAGGGAGAAGCAGGCTCCCCACGGAGCAGGGAGCCCGATGCGGGACTCAATCCCAGGACCCCGGGACCATGACCTGAGCCGAAGGCAGTCGCTTAACCAACTGAGCCACCCAGGCGCCCTTTGTCAAATATTTTAACTTATTAATTAATATGAGAACTAATAGGCTGTTAAGACTGGTTCAAATAAGAATTTGACTTGCAGGGATTAATATTCTGTCCTGGACAAAGCTCATTTTTAATTTCTATGGTCAGGGATCATGTGCAGTGTGATCAGTTTTCCACAGCTTACCCTCTAACACCCAAATAGTTTAAAACAGACTAGACAATAGAAAGTCATTCAAAGAATTCAGTAATGCCCTCTTGTCTCCTTTGCCCATTTTCAAGTCCTCAACAATTCTTCCTGACAGCCTCAAGTAGTACTTCTCATAAAATTAGGTGGGACATTACATTTTTCAGGTAACAACAACAACAAAAAATGTACTTTATGCCAGAACCAACATTTATCTCTCCCACAAAGGTGTCTGGGCTTCATCTTCCTTAGATGATCTACTTATTTGTCACCAAGCCTGTCTCCAGGTTACTGCCTCCAACATTCTTCCCTTTTCTCTCGTAATTAAGAGTACATTGGGCCTGATTTAAATAACTGTCTGAGGAATTTGCCAAATCCTCCATAAGGATCTAGAATAAAAGCATAGATTGTGTGTATGGAATTGCAGAAGACCCCAAAGAGCCAAAGCAATCCTGAGAAGAAACAAAACAGGAGGCATCATGATCCCAGATAACAAGATATACTACAAAGCTGTAGTGATCAAAACGGTATGGTACTGGCACAAAAACAGACATACAGATCAATGGAACAGAACAGAGAGCCCAGAAATAACACACATCTATCAGTCAATCTATGACAAAGGAGGCAAGAATACACAATTAAGGAAAAAAGAATCTTTTCAATAAATGGTTCTGGGAAAACTGCACAGCTACATGCAAAAGAATGAAACTGAACCACTTTCTCACCATAAACAAAAATAAACTCAAAATGGATTAAAAACCTAAACATGAGACCTAAAACCATAAAAATCCTAGAAGAGAACATAGGCAGTTATTTCTCTAATATCAGCCATAGCAGAATTTTTTCTAGGTATGTCTCCATAGGCAGGAGAAACAAAAGCAAAAATAAACTATTGGGACTACATCGAAATAAAATTCCTTTGCACAGCAAAGGAAACTGTCAAGAAAAAGGCAGCTTACTGAATGGGAAAACATATTTGCAAATGATGTATCCAATAAGGGGTTAACAACCAAAATATATAAAGAACTTATATGACTCAACACCAAAAAAACAAACAACCTGATTAAAAAATGGGCAGAGGAATTGAGTAGACATTTTTCCAGAGAAGACACACAAATGGTCAACAGACACATGAAAAAACGTTCAACATCACTCATCATCAGGGAAATGCAACTCAAAACCACAACGAGGTATCATCACCTCACATCTATCAGAATGGCTAAAATAAAAAACACAAGAGGGAACAAGTGGATGTGGAGAAAAAGGAACTCTGTACGATGTTTGTGGGAATGTAAAGTGGTACAGCCACTGTGGAGAAAGGTATGGAGTTTCCTCAAAAAATTAAAAATAGAAATACTGTGTGATCTAATAATTCCACTACTGGCTATTTACCCAGAGAAAACAATAACTTGAAAAAACATATGCACCCCTATGTTGACTGCAGCATTATTTACAACAGCCAAGACATGGAAGAAACCTAAGTGTCCATCAATAGATGAATGGATAAAGAAGATTTGGTATATATATAATGGAATATTACACAGCCATAAAAAAGAATGAGACTGTGCCATTTGAGACAACATGGATGGACCTAGAGGGTATTATGAGGGTATTATTCTAAGGGAAATAAGTCATACTAGGAAAGACAAATACCATATGATTCCACTCATAAATGGAATCTTAAAAAATGAATAAACAAAAAGCAGAATCAGAACTATAAATACACAGAACTGATGGTTCCCAGAGGGGAGGGAGGAGGGGGTTGGGCAAAACAGTGAGGGGCTGAGGGAGATAATGGCCTCCAGTTATGGAATAAGTAAGTCACAGGAATAAAAAGCAGAGCACGCAGAATACAATGATATCGCAATAGTGATGTAATGGGACAGATGGTAACTATACGTGTGGTGCACATAGCATAATGTATAAACTTGTCAAATCACTAAGTTGTATGCCTGAAACTAATGTAACAGTGTGTGTTGACTATACTCAAAAGAAAAAACAGGATAAAAAAGCATAATATAAAAAGATAAAAACAGTATTTGATTCACACACACACACACACAACAGCACAGATTGTACTTTTGAGTGTGTCTGTTACAGTGGCTGGCACATAGTACATTCCAAATAAATATCTGGGATATGAGAAACAGAAGACTCTCTGTGTGGGGATATATTGATCCCTTAGGTGCTAGTGTAGAGGCTATCATACTTCTTGGAAACTGAGACTAAAGTTCTTATCCTTAGTTGGTGAGTAAAATACTATTCCAAAACATTATTCAATTGCTGAGAAAGGTGCCACTCAGAAAAGAAAAAGTGTACTCTGATACAAAGAAAAGAAAACCTATTTCAAGGTTGAGATTGTTATAAAAAACAAATAATCCCCGTGGCAAGTTCCCACTAAATCCAACCCTTCCCATTTTAAGCTCTGAGAAATTAGGAGCAATTTTCTCAAAAAGGGGACCACTAAAAAGAATATAATTTGGGAGGCTGATGAGAAAGCTGGTTAAAAGTGTATAATCACTTCGAGGAGAAAGCTGGTTAAAAGTGTATAATCACTTCGAGGGAAGAATGTCTAGAATGATAGAAAGTGCTAGAAGAAACACCTTCCTTTTCTTCAGGAGCAGAAAGAGCTGTGGCCCTCAGTGAAGTAGATGGCGCACCATTAATGACTGTGAGGCCAAGGAGGAACAGAGAAGGGTTCATCACTGTAACATCGCACAGCATTACTACAACGGTGGTAATTGGTAGTAATTTGAGTATTATCAGCATAGCAAGAGTGAGGGAGGGCAGCAGCAAAACCAGCAGTATTGATATTGAGAAACCATGGGAAAGTGGTATATTTCTTCCTCCAAACATTCTAAGTCAAAACGTAAATACAAAGCTGGACACATGGAAGATGCTGGTCTACAGGGAAGCAACTAGTCTGAATTTTTTCAGACTAGTATGGATCATTGCCAAATATCTCTATGATTAGAGAAATCATAATATCCCCTTGGCCTACTCAGTTAAAATGAGTGGACCTAAGGATATCTACGGCAAGAGGACAAATGCACAGCAAAGCAATGCAGTTGGGCCATAGGGGCTGCATAGGCAATTGCATGGAAGCCTTCTGTGCTTCCGGTTATTTCTATTGCAAACAGAAAACTAACCATCATTCCAGGGTCACCAAGCCTCCTAAGCAGTAAGAGAAGAAAATTGGACGGAAATCTAAAAAACTGTTCATCAAAATCAAATCATGTTAATAGTGCATGAATAAATAAATGCCTGTGTTGATTGTTGAATGCTTTCAATACTAACTCATATTCTTTTATTGAATTTCCAGTGGATATGGTAACATACTCTCCCCCTGCATCAACTACCTAACATTGGCTTCTTTCATCTTACATTTAAAAAACATACAATGTAAAGAACTGTAAACCAAGATCATTTTTATTATCCACCAGATGTTGAGGCAAAAAACATCTGTCTGAAATACTTGCTAATATCACCAGCTTATTCTCCCTCTAGCACACATAAGCTGCTTCTCCATAGAGTAAAACTGCTGCTAAATACAAAGACTTCTTAACATAGGATTTTTACAAATTCCCAATAAACTGAAAATCACAATGTTATCTTTTGCTAGGAATACACATCATTTCCCAAACATTCATGTACAAAGCCTATCAAACCAATCCTGGTATTTTTTATATTTTTACATCCAGTATTTGACAAATCTCTTCAAATGTCCTTTCAAAATCTGTTAAATTTATCATTAGGAATCCTCAGTTCAGCAGTTCTGTTCCAATCCTGCCACTTTCTTTAGGATCCTCCAGAAAATTCTTGGCAAAAATGCCATATATCATGACTTGCTTCATGCATCTAACCCTATACGTTATGTTCTCTCACTGTGAATCCATATTGCTTCTTTCATACTCACTCAACAACAACAGCAACTACATTAACAGATCTTATAGGAAGCACGCAGGGTCCTCTATCAACCTGCTCTGATATACGTTGTATTTTCTCAGCACTGCCCTATAAAGAATTTACTAACATGCCTTTGTTTATAGATTGCCTTAACATAGTTACTTAAATCACTACGCTTTAATAATAATTTGAATAGTTCTTCAATAACTACATATTTGGAGTTCTTAATGAACTTCAAGGAAGAAAGAGAAGGAACAAGAGAGGTAGGAAAAAAAAAAAAGAGAAAATAAAGAACTCATTTGCTCCTTTTAGGTCCATAAAAGCCAAGACACCAGTGATATTTTTTCAAAACTCCCAAAACATAGCCCAGATGTTCTGAGGAGGCTTGTTTTGGCTACCATGAGTCATGCTGCAATGAACATTCATGTATGAGTTTTTGTGTGGATATTATATTTTCATTTCTTTGGGGTATATACCTAGGCATTGGGTTGCTGAGTCTTAAGGCAACTCAGTGTTTAACTTTTTGAGGCACAGCTGGACTGTTTTCCAAAGTGGTTGCATCATTTTACGTGCCTGTCAGAAATGTATGAGGGTTCTAACTTCTTCATATTCTTGCCAACACTTGTTATTATCTGTTTTTATTATAATTATTGGGTGTGAAGTTGTATCTCACTGTGGTTTTGGTTTGCATGTTTCTGGTAGCTAATGATATAGATCCTTTTTTCATGGGTTTGTTGGACATTTGTATATCTTCTTTGGAGAAATATCTATTCAGAACAGTTGTCCACTATACAAGTGGGTTATTATTAAACTGGAAGTGCTGTTGATACATTTTGGATACAAATCCTTTATCAGATATAGGATTTGCAAATCTTTTCTCCCATCCTGTGAGTTGTCTTCTATCTTTATGGTAACCTTTGAAGCAGAAAGGTTTTTAATCTTGATGTTCAATTTACCAATTTTATTTCTTTTATACCTATGACTGTTAATGTCATCTCTAAGAAGGCTTTGTCTAATCCCAGTTCATTAAGATCTACTCCTATATTTTCCTCTGAAAATTTTATAGTTTATTATTTATATATGATTTTAAAAATAGCAGCTTTTGAAAAGACTATTCTTTTTCCCATCGAACTGTCTTGACATCCTTGTCAAAAATCAATTGACTGATAGGCTCTGACAAGAAAATAGTGGACTAGGAAGCTCCAAGACTCTGTCCCTCTAATAAAGCAGTGAACAAGCTGGCAAAAACTGTCAATTTTTTTTTGGAACTCTAGAATCATATCCAATGTCTTGGAGATGTGCACATTCACTTTATGATGGTCGTGGTTTTAGTGTCTCTTTGACTATTCCCTTTTCTGATTTCTCTGTTACACTACCTGCCTCTGTTGGTATCACAGGGCACTCTTAGCCTCCACTGACTGTCGGATGATTACGATTTTTGACAATACCCTGGGGCATAAATTGCTCTATAGCCTGGTCCTATTAAATTTGTGTCTTTATTAAATTTGTTTGAGGGCAGTCTTAGACGTTTTTCTCATGGCAGGAGGGCTCTTCCTAGCCTTATTTTTCCCTGGTTCTCTTTGGTAAACTTCTAGCTCAGCTAAGGATTAGCTTATTGCTCTCATGAAGAAACTTTCCTCTTAACTGCTTACTACCAAAATCTCCATTTTCTTCAAAGAAGCCCTTAAACTTGAACTTCCTCACACTCTGTTCCAAATAACATCTGTTCCATTAGGAAAAACTTCATAACTCTGCTCTTAAGGCTGTCTCCATCCTTCATTCAAAACCTCTACCAGTTCCTGAGCTAGAAACAGGAAGAGTGGTCTGCTTCTCTTGGAGTGACACCTCTTCTCTATCAGCATAGCACTGGGTAGGAGCAGTAGCCTTTAGTGTCCTCTGCTTGATTCTCCACACGTGGAAACTCCTCCCTACAATGACCTTTAGAGTGAGTGATTGGGGCCTTAGTGTTTTTGACATGTGACTGCTGGCACAGAAATTTCACCCTACAAGTTAAAGTTGAGGGAAGGAAGAAAGCCTCACTCCTCTCAGCAGCTTCTCTCTGGAAGAGAGTTTTGCAGTAAGGAACTGTGAGAATATAAGAAGTGTCAGCAGTATGCCTTCATGGGGAGATACCATAGCTCTCAACTCAGAATTGGGAAGATAGAGAACACTGTTTTTGGCTGCATCCACCAAGGGTGAGCTTCCATCATGCTGAGTTAGGCAGGAGATGAATGGGAGTTGCTTAAGGGAGTAGGTGCTGGCTTCAACAGCCATAGACTCTCTATTAATATTTATTAATATTTATTGAATTTCCTTGAATAAATGTTGCTTATTTATGACCTTTAGACAATTTCCAGAGACTTTAAATTGCTGTTGTAATAATTTTCACCAGCATGGTTATTTTGTAGAAAGGGTCCATGAAGCTCCTCAGAATGCCATTCATGAATTTTTGTCCATACAAATGTTTTTACCTAATTGGCTGGCAATAAGTTGGATGTTGACTAATCAATCATGTCAATTATGTCAGAATGTGGAAGTCAGGTGTTGATGTGAAAGACTATGTTTCTATGTTCTTTCCACAGAAGAGAATTGGAGTTCTCAACCCCTAGCTGTAAACCATTCATTCATTTGACCATTTTGTTCTGAAATATCTATGAAAGTAATGGGATCTGCATGCAGAAGTATTAAGGATGAACAGAAATGACATTACTTTGGGAGAACTTACACTCTAATACAAGAGATAAGAATACAAAAGAATCTAAAAGGAAGTGGCTCCAGATTTAAAAAAAAAAAAAGTATTTTACAAGAAGTAGTAGTTTAGGGTTGGTTGGAATCATCTAGAAAACTTCCTGGACATGAAAGAATTGAAGGAATTTGAAAAGAGAATGAAGGAATGTGGTAAGTATATAGTAAGACTGATTTCAAAGGAGAATGATTTTACATTGTCAATAAAAATGAAGGTTTTGGAGCAACCCAGCTGCCAGATTTCCTCAGTCCTGGTTGAAAGCTCTCTGGTGTGCTTGGAGTGAAATAACCTAACCTTATGAAATCTTTTCTCAGCTGGGTTTACATATGCTAGAGGCTGATGATGAAAGAAAAGAATGATGGCAAGTCAAGGAGTAAAGTAAGTGGTACTGGCTGAAAAATGCTGGATAAATTAACCATGAAGTTTAAGCAGGTTAGGGAATCAACAGAAGCCAGAATCAGAGTCATGGATTAGTAGAATGGGATGTGACTGCTGAGTAATAAGAAGCCACAATAAAAATACTGCTTAAGTTCCAAAGAAATGGGAAAGATTTTAGGGATGGAAATTTAAAAAAGAAAAGAAAAAAGAAAACCCGGGTATTGCCCAATATTATTTCCTGTCCTATAAAGCAAGCATTATTTTAGCTATTACAAAACAGTAATATAAAAGGCTATAATTTTACATTAAAATACTTGATTGTGTGTTTTGGGAATGGGAAAGACAATGAACACTGAATTTTAAATAATGATGAAGCCTAAGTTTTAACCATGATTGTAAGTGAAGTAGTGATTAAAGTCACTAAAATTAAATTTCTGTAAATTCAGTGGCTGCAAAATGAATTGTGGGAAAATAGGATATCTGAGATCTTTTGTGGCTTTATTCTTCTCTAGCCTCGACTCTGAACTCAGGTGGTTACCAGAGACAACAAAATGGATCATAAGATGAAACAAAGACACTGGAGTGCTGACAAAGGTGAGTGGTTTGCACCAAATAACAGTGAGTATAGATTATAAGGAAGAAATAAAGAAGATGCTAGGATACAGTGACCACAGAGAAACTAGGGAGAATCACTTAATGGGATAAAGCACAAGATTAAACTTTAAAGAGACACAAATTCAGATTTTGGTTCCATTATCCATTACTATAATCTAACTCTGTAATTTTGTGCATTGATACTCTCTGAGCCTAATTGGTGCTTGGAACTATTTTATAGAGGTTTTGTGAAACTTAATAATGTAAATACATGTTAGTCATATCTGAGAAACAGAGTTCTACTTAACAAAATATTTTTATTGTCATAACAAATTATTTGTAATATTTTCTTTGGAAAAGTATTTAAGAAGATTAAGTTTATCCAATTTACCCAGTTCCTTTTATTGTCATTTTATTTGCCCAAATATAGATATAACTAAAAAGATCAGCTTATTAAAAATGTAGACTCCACCTCCTCACTACCCATTATTCTAAGTCAAGACATTTAGGGTTCAGTTCAGGAATGTATTTATTAAGTTCTGGGCTGATTCTGATGTAAGAAGCCTGAGAACTACACCTTGAGAAATACTGCTTTAGTGCCTTGATTTGCAACTGTAATTGCACATTGGAATCATGCGGAGAACTTAAAAAACACTGAGGCCTGGGCCCACATAATAACCTGAAGGTTCTTATGTAAATAGACTAGAGTATGGCTTGGGCACTGGAGTTTCAGAATCTCCCAGGTAATTCTAATGGGCAGTCAAGTTTGAGACCCACCGATTTCTAAAGGATGCTCCTGGAGCCTGTTAATTTATTTTTCTTCAAAACCTAATATGATAGTTTTTCAATAACATTTAACAATACTTAGAATTAAACAGTCCTCAAGTTTTTAGTATGATATGGACTGTGGAAAACAGAACTCATTCTCACCCTTTAAATGAGAAACTTGCTGAGAAAAGCAGCTTTGAACAGTTTTATTTGATATTCCTTCCTTCCTGTAATCATGTCTCTTATGGTTGCAATTTACTATCTTTTCTCTCTCATCTATTCATTTTCTATAGTTTTATGCTGTATCCCTGGCTTCCTTTACTGTCCCACATGCATTATTTGGCATTAATATTCATTACTTCAATCCCAAAAGACTGCATTGAACTCCATTCTCCAATCTTTTTTTTTTAAGGTTTTATTTATTTGAGAGAGAGAGAGAGTGAGCAAGCATGAGTGGGCAGGGGGAGAGGCAGAGAAAGAGGGAGAAGAGGGAGAAGCTCCCACCAAGGAGGAAGCCCAACTCAGGGCTCCATCCCAGGACTCTGGATCATGACCTGAGCTGAAGGCAGCCGCTTAACCAACTGAGCCACCCAGGTGCCCCCTCCATTCTCCAATCTTCCTATTCCCTATAGTTTTCACAAGCCTGTTGTGGTGGCAATGGTTAACTGTTTTTTCTAGGTTATTTATTATTTAAGAAAACAAAACAAAGTAAAAAATAACTTTGTTTTTCCAAAATACACTCTTCAGAAATAATCCTTATTCCTCACTCCAACTAGTCAAATGAAATTTCTAAGAGACTAACTTTGTAAACCCAATATGAAAAAGAACTAGTGCCCTAATAATACTCAACCATGCGCAAAATCAACAACTACATTGTTCCAAAAGCTTTCCTCCCAGCAGGCTGCTCTCTCTGAATAGTTCTACATTTGAAAATAGACACAACTACATAAAATGAACTCTCAGTCTCTTATTAGTACCACCGGTCAACCAAATGGTTTGTGTTGGATCCACCTTGTTAACCTCCAAGATTGCTGGCAAATCACAGAAAGTGACTAGCTAAGATGCAAGTGTCTGGGCTCTAGCCCAAAGGAAAGTGTCCAGCCATGCAGATTTTCATATTTGTGATTCTAGTCATCAGTACCACTGAATGATTAATTAAAATTAATAGAAATGCATATCCCCCGAGTTATGTATACGTACACATATATGTACACATAAAATGTCCTCTTAAAAGAAATGATCATTCTTCTAACTCAAGTTTTCAAAGAAATGGCTCCTGTTCCTGCTTTCTCTAAGTTTTCACTAATGTCATTTCAACCATTCTGACTAAATCAAATAGCATTGAAATGAACTCACTCTCTTGACAAATGGTTATATTTTAATGCCTACAAGGTGTATTGTCAATTAAGAAATTAGTTTTATTCTAAAACACTCTAAGAATATCAACAAAAATCTGAACTGATATTATCTGTAGCTAATTGAATAAATGATTTTTTTAAGTTTTTATTTAAATTCCAGTTAACATACAGTGTTGTATTAGGTTCAGGTGTACAATACACTGATTCAACACTTCCATACAACACCTGGTGCTCATCACAAGTGCACTCCTTAATCCCCATCTCTTAGTTCACCCATCTCCCCACCCCTCACTCTGGTAACCATCAGTTTGTTCTCTGGAGTTAAGAATCTGTTTCTTGGTTTCCTGCTCTTTTTTGGTTCCTTTGCTCATTTGTTTTGTTTCTTAAATTCCACATGTGAGTGAAATCATACAGTATTTGTCTTTTTCTGACTTATTTTGCTTAGTGTTATACTCTAGCTCCATCCATGTCATTGCAAATGGTAAGAGCTCATTCTTTTTATGGCTGAGTAATATTCCATTGTGTGTGTGTGTGTGTGTGTATTGTATTTGTTTCATTAGCCCTTCATCTTATTTATTTACCCATTCATCAGTCAAGGGACACGTGGGCTATGTTTTATTTTTCTTTATTACACTTTGTTTCCCAAATTATTCACAATACTATGTATTTTTTAATCAGAAAAATATGTTTTTCTCTAAAGAAAACAATTTTATTCTCTAAAATACAAATTATAAAGGAGTACTGGCAATAAAAATGATTTTATGCCTAACTACAAATATCATTTATATATAAAATATATATCACCATATATTTATATTTATATTTATAATATTTATAAAAATAAAAAATTTTGATTTAGATTTATACTGATCTGTCTTTCTAGGAATACAAACATGGCCCTTTATTTATTTTTTAAAGATTTTATTTTTAAGTAATCTCTACTCCCAACGTGGGGCATGAACTTATAACCCCTAGATCAAGAGTCACATGCTCTACTAACTGAGCCAGCCAGGTGCCCCCAAATATGCCCCTTTATTTAAGGTTCTGAACATTTATAGAAATAATGTATTTAAACTAATTCTAAGATAAATTTCAATAATACCTATATGGCCATTTCATTTATTTCAATTTTAGTCAACAATTGTTAATGAGAATAAATTATGAACATGAATCTGAAGATAGTGAAGACATTTCTTCTCATCATTTTTATAACCATTTTATAACTTGCTTACAGATGAAAAACAATATCTATAACCAAAAGACGAGAGCTGGGTTAAAGCAAAAACTATTAAATTTTTTTTTTTTTCTGGGCAGAGCAAGATGGTGGAGGTGTAGAAGACCTGGATTTCGTCTGGTCCCAGGAATTCAGCTGGATAGGGATCAAACCAATCTGAACACCTACGAACTTAACAGGAGATCGAAGAAAAGAATAGCAACAACTCTCCGAACAGAAAAGTGACCACTTTCAGGAAGACAAAATGACAAGATGGAAAAAGTCACCTCAACAAAAAGAACAAGAGGCAGTACGGGCTGCCAGGGACCTAATCAATACAGACATTAGTACGGTGTCGGAACCAAAGTTCAGAATGATGATTTTAAAGATACTAGTTGGGCTTGAAAAAAGCATGGAAGTTATTAGAGAAACCCTTTCTGGAGAAATAAAAGAACCAAAATCTAACCAAGTCGAAATCAAAAAGGCTATTAATGAGGTACAATAAAAAATGGAGGCTCTAACTGCTAGGATAAATGAAGCGGAAGAGAGAATTAGTGATATAGATGACCAAATGATGGAAAATAAAGAAGCTGAGAAAAAGAGAGATAAACTGGATCACGAGGGCAGAATTCAAGAGATAAGTGATACCATAAGATGAAACAACATTAGAATAATTGGGATCCCAGAAGAAGAAGAAAGAGAGAGAAGAGCAGAAGGTATACTGGAGCAAATTATGGCAGAGAACTTCTCTAATTTGGGAAGCAAACAGGCATCAAAATCCAGGAGGCACAGAGAACCCCTCTCAAAATCAAGAAAAATAGGTCAACACCCTGACATCTAATAGTAAAACTTATGAGTCTCAGAGACAAAGAGAAAATCCTGAAAGCAGCTCGGGAGAAGAGATATGTAACCCACAATGGTAGAAACATTAGATTGGCAACAGACCTATCCACAGAGACCTGGCAGGCCAGAAAGGACTGGCAGGATATATTCAGAGCACTAAATGAGAAAAATATGCAGCCAAGAATACTCTATCCAGCTAGGCTGTCACTGAAAATAGAAGCAGAGATAAACAGCTTCCAGGACAAACAAAAACTAAAGGAATTTGCAAACACAAAACCAGCCCTACAAGAAATCTTGAAAGGGATCCTCTAAGCAAAGAGAGAGCCTAAAAGCAACATAGACCAGAAAGGAACACAGACAATATACAGTAACAGTCACCTTATAAGCAATACAATGGCACTAAATTCACATCTTTCGATAGTTACCCTGAATGTAAATGGGCTCAATGCTCCAATCAAAAGACACAGGCTATCAGATTGGATTAAAAAACAAGACCCATGGATATGCTGTCTGCAAGAGACTCATTTTAGACCCAAAGACACCCCCCAGGGCGCCTGGGTGGCTCAGTCGTTAAGCGTCTGTCTTCGGCTCAGGTCATGACCCCAGGGTCCTGGGATCAGTCCCACATTGGGCTCCCTGCTCAGCGGGAGGCCTGCTTCTCCGTCTCCCACTCCCCCTGCTTGTATTCCTGTTTTCGCTGTCTCTCTCTGTCAAATAAATAAATAAAATCTTTAAAAAGCAAAAACAAAAACAAAGACACCCCCCAGATTGAAAGTGAGGGGGTGGAAAACCATTTACCATGCTAATGGACCCTAAAAGAAAGCTGGGGTGTCCTTATATCAGACAAATTAGATTTTAAACCAAAGACTGTAATAAGGGATGAAAAAGGACACTATATCCTGCTTAAAGGGTCCATCCTACAAGAAGATCTAACAATTGTAAATATCTATGCCCCTAACATGGGCGCAGCCAATTATATAAGGTAATTAATAACAAAAGCAATGAAACACATTGACAACAATACAGTAATAGTAGGGGACTTTAACACCCCCCCTCACTGAAATGGACAGATCGTCTAAGCAAACGATCAACAAGGAAATAAAGACTTTAAATGACACACTGGACCAAATGGACTTCACAGATATATTCAGAACATTCCATCCCAAAGCAATGGAATACACATTCTTCTCTAGTGCCCATGGAACATTCTCCAGAATCAATCACATCCTAGGTCATAAATCAGGTCTCAACCGGTACCAGAAGATTGCGATCATTCCCTGCCTATTTTCAGACCACAATGCTTTGAAACTAGAACTCAATCACAAGAGGAAAGTCAGAAAGAACTCAAATACATGGAGACTAAAGAGCATCCTACTGAAGAGTGAATGGGTCAACCAGGAAATTAACGAAGAATTTAAAAAATTCATGGAAACCAATGAAAATGAAAACACAACTATTCAAAATCCTAAGAGGAAAGTATATAGCAATACAAGCCTTTCTCAAGAAACAAGAAAGGTCTCAAGTACACAACCTAACCCTACACCTAAAGGAGCTGGAGAAAGAACAGCAAATAAAGCCTAAACCCAGCAGGAGAAGAGAAATCATAAAGATCAGAGCAGAAATCAATGAAATAGAAACTAAAAGAACAGTAGAACAGATCAACGAAACTAGGAGCTGGTTCTTTGAAAGAATTAACAAGATTGATAAACCCCTGGCCAGACTTATCAAAAAGAAAAGAGAAATGACCCAAATCAACAAAATCATGAATGAAAGAGGAGAGATCACAACCAACACCAAAGAAATACAAACAATTATAAGAACATATTATGAGCAACTCTACGCCAGCAAATTAGATAACCTGGAAGAAATGGATGCATTCCTAGAGATGTATCAACTACCAAAACTGAACCAGGAAGAAATAGAAAAACTGAACAACCTATAACCACTAAGGAAATTGAAGCAGTCATCAAAAATCTCCCAAAAAACAAAAGCCCAGGGCCAGATGGCTTCCCAGGGGAATTCTACCAAACATTTCAAGAAGAATTAATACCTATTCTTCTGAAACTGTTCCAAAAAATAGAAATGGAAGGAAAACTTCCAAACTCATTTTATGAGGCCAGCATTACCTTGATCCCAAAACCAGACAAAGACCCCATCAAAAAGGAGAATTACAGACCAATATCCTTGATGAACATGGATGCAAAAATTCTCACCAAAATACTAGCCAATAGGATCCAACAGTACATTAAAAGGATTACTCACCACGACCAAGTGGGATTTATCCCTGGGCTGCAAGGTTGGTTCAACATCCGCAAATCAATCAATGTGATACAATACATCAACAAAAGAAGGAACAAGAATCATATGATCCTCTCAATAGATGCAGAAAAAGCATTTGACAAAGTACAACATCCTTTCTTGATCAAAACTCTTCAGAGTATAGGCATAGAGGGTACATACCTCAATATCATAAAAGCCATCTATGAAAAACCTACAGTGAATATCATTCTCAATGGGGAAAAACTGAGAGCTTTCCCCCCTAAGGTCAGGAACGCGGCAGGGATGTCCACTATCACCGCTGCTATTCAACATAGTATTAGAAGTCCTAGCCACAGCAATCAGACAACAAAAAGAAATAAAAGGCATCCAAATCGGCAAAGAAGTCAAACTCTCACTCTGTGCAGATGATACGATACTTTATGTGGAAAACCCAAAAGACTCCACCCCAAAACTGCTAGAACTCATACAGGAATTCAGTAAAGTGGCAGGATATAAAATCAATCCACAGAAGTCAGTGGCATTCCTATACACCAACAACAAGACCGAAGAAAGAGAAATTAAGGAGTCAATCCCATTTACAATTGCACCCAAAACCATAAGATACCTAGGAATAAATCTAACCAAAGAGGCAAAGGATCTGTACTCAGAAAATTATAAAATACTCATGAAAGAAATTGAGGAAGACACAAAGAAATGGAAAAATGTTCCATGCTCATGGATTGGAAGAACAAATATTGTGAAGATGTCAATGCTACCTAGAGCAATCTACACATTCAATGCAATGCCCATCAAAATACCATCCACTTTTTTCAAAGAAATGGAACAAATAATCCTAAAATTTGTGTGGAACCAGAAAAGACCCCGCATAGCCAGAGGAATGTTCAAAAAGAAAAGCAAAGCTGGCGGCATCACAATTCCGGACTTCCAGCTCTATTACAAAGCTGTCATCATCAAGACAGTATGGTACTGGCACAAAAACAGACACATAGATCAATGGAACAGAATAGAGCGCCCAGAAATGGACCCTCAACTCTATGGTCAACTCATCTTTGACAAAGCAGGAAAGAATGTCCAATGGAAAAAAGACAGTCTCTTCAACAAATGATGTTGGGAAAATTGGATAGCCACATGCAGAAGAATGAAACTGGACCATTTCCTTACACCACACACAAAAATAGACTCCAAATGGTTGAAAGACCTCAATGTGAGACAGGAGTCCATCCAAATCCTAAAGGAGAACAAAGGCAGCAACCTCTTCGACCTCAGCCGCAGCAACTTCTTCCTAGAAACATTGCCAAAGGCAAGGGAAGCAACGGCAAAAATGAACTATTGGGACTTCATCAAGATAAAAAACTTTTGCAAAGCAAAGGAAACAGTCAACAAAACCAAAAGACAACCGACAGAATGGGAGAAGATATTTGCAAATGACATATCAGATAAAGGGCTAGTATCCAAAATCTATAAAGAACTCATCAAACTCGGGGCACCTGGGTGGCTCAGTTGTTAAGCATCTGCCTTCGGCTTAGGTCATGATCCCAGAATAGAGCGCAAATCTATTCTGGGATCATGTGGGGGATCGAGCCCCACATTGGTCTCCCTGCTCCATGGGGAGTCTGCTTCTCCCTCTCCCACTTCCCCTGCTTGTGTTCCCTCTCTCGCTGTGTCTCTCTCTGTCAAATAAATAAATAAAATCTTTAAAAAAAAAAAAAAAAGAACTCATCAAACTCAACACCCAAAGAACAAACAATCCAATCAAGAAATGGGCAGAAGACATGAACAGACATTTTTCCAAAGAAGACATCCAATGGCCAACAGACACATGAAAAAGTGCTCAACATCGCTTGGCATCAGGGAAATCCAAATCAAAACCTCAATGAGATACCACCTCACACCAGTCAGAATGGCTAAAATTAACAAGTCAGGAAACGACAGATGTTGGCAGGGATGTGGAGAAAGGGGAACCCTCCTACACTGTTGGTGGGAATGCAAGCTCGTGTAGCCACTCTGGAAAACAGTATGGACGTTCTTCAAAAAGTTGAAAATAGAGCTACCATATGATCCAGCAATTGCACTACTGGGTATTTACCCCAAAGATACAAATGTAGGGATCCGAAGGGGTATGTGCACCCCGATGTTTATAGTAGCAATGTCCACAATAGCCAGACTGTGGAAAGAGCCAAGATGTCCATCGACAGATGAATGGATAAAGAAGATATATATATATCTATAGATATATATAGATAGATAGATATAGATAGATAGATATATACACACACAATGGAATATTATGCAGCCATCAAAAGGAATGAAATCTTGCCATTTGCAATGATGTGGATAGACTGGAGGGTTTTATGCTGAGTGAAATAAGTCAATCATAGAAAGACATGTATCATATTACCTCACTGATATGAGGAGTTTTTATTCTCAGGAAACAAACTGAGGGTTGCTAGAGTGGTGGGGGGTGGGAGGGATGGGGCGGCTGGGTGATAGACATTGGGGAGGGTATGTGCTATGGTGAGTGCTGTGAAGTGTGCAAGATTGTTGAATCACAGATCTGTACCTCTGAAACAAATAATACATTATATGTTTAAAAAAAAAAAACAAGATAACAGGAGGGGAAGAATGAAGGGGGGGAAATCGGAGGGGGAGATGAACCATGAGAGACGACGGTGTCTGAAAAACAAACTGAGGGTTCTAGAGGGGAGGGGGGTGGGAGAATGCGTTAGCCTGGCGATGGGTATTAAAGAGGGCACGTTCTGCATGGAGCACTGGGTGTTATACGCAAACAATGAATCATGGAACACTACATCAAAAACTAATGATGTAATGTATGGTGATTAACATAACATAATAATAAAAAAAATCCATGCATATTGTCAAAAAAATTAAAAAAAATTTTTTTTTCTAATTCTAGAATATAGGTCTGTAAATGATCAAGATTTTTACAATATTACACCAACCATTTATGGTGAATATACTGGTTTTTTCCCTGCATGGTATTTGACTTTTGAGTGATCGCGGTCTATTGTGTGAAGACAGTAAAGTAGGCATGTAGTTTATGTCAAATAACAGACCCAGATGGCTTCTTGTTAATATTTAGTAATTAGAAAAATATCATATACACATTCAATTTTATGCATATTAAGGTATTCTGATCATGTAGCTTATTCTCGATTCCAAAAAAAAAAAAAAGAAAAATTCATGGTTCTAGATACCAAAGTCTCTCATCTTGATTTCAGCATCCTGACAGTTTTTTTCTGAACAGTGATTCTTTGTTGATTATCATACCATTGATCAGAAAGGTTTGGTGAGTAAAGACACTCAACCTAATAATTTATATTTACTTTCTATTTTCTGTCTGCTCTATATTGTATTACTCTTATTTTAAAAATCACTATTGATATTTGAAAAGTGTTGCTTATCTGCTCACTAATGAATACAGTGATCTAACTTGCAATGGATTTATGAAATTATTTTAAGCAATAATTTGTTATAAATAATATAAGATTGTCTTCTCATATATAATTTTTAAATTACTGAATGGTTTATTGCAAATTCTCATAAGAAGGTATATAGAGTTTTAACCACAAGATCATAAAGTAAAAAGTTAAAATGAGGTAAACTTTTAGACATTAAATAAATCTTTTGAAGGATTCACATTAGACCTCCCGTATGGTGGGGAAATATCAAAAGATTTAGCGGTTCATTTTCTTATGACATACAATATACATAGTCAATAAATCATCTGGAAATTGAAACCATGTATATGTAAGGCCAACATTTGCATGAATATTTTCAGCCAAGGCTCTCCAATTCATTTCCAAAATATCATAAAGGAATAAAAAATAGTCTAATGTAGGTTTAGAGCATATATTTGTCACACAGAGTAAAGAAGTAGAAATGATTATGATGTATTAATGTTGACTCTACAGAAATAATACTAACTTTAGTTACAGAATATAGAATCATGTTTACTTAAACAAATACAATCTTAATTATGGATACTGAGAATTATTTAAAAAAATAGGTAAAAATTATTTGAAGTATCAACTTCTAATTGTAAGGAATAAAGGAAATACAAATATGAAAATTAAAATGTTTGATCCTGCAAGATGCATTTTATTCTGCTTAAGAGAAAATCCAGCCTGGGTTGTCTTAAACACAAGAACAAATTCATTGACTTATGGAACTCAAGAGTCAAAGAGCAGTCTGGCTTCAGAGGTGAATTCTGAGTTAAACACTGTCAGAGTATCCATTTCATGATTTTGTTTGATCTGTGTCACCTTCAGGTTCAGGCTGATTAACACTATGATGGTAAGATGGCAATAGAAATTCCAAGGCTCACATCATCACAGCACTAGGCACATTCAAATCAAAAGTCTTGAGTTTATTTTGTTCTGAGTTAACAAGCCTAAATCAGTCACTGCTCTGCTCCCAGGGACCATGCTCTCTCTGAATGATTCTGGTCTAGGTTAGGTCTTCCTTCAAGAACCAATCACGGGGACCAGAGAGAAGGACTATGCTTCTACACAATACAGTTAGACATTCGGACCAACCAGAATAATGGAATATGTTTTACTGTCACATAACAAAATCACAAGTAAAAGGTAACAACATACATTTTTTTTTTTCTTATAGGTTGGCTACTCACTCCTCCAACACTAAATATAAGATTTATTATTCTTGAAATTCAAAAGTGTCACAGGTGTAAGATTAGATATACGTCTTTTAATTTTTTCTTGTCATTTTCATCTGACAAGTGTAATCTTTCTTAGTTTATTATTTCATTTACTATTTCACTTCCATATGCTCTGTTGTCAGTTTACATACAGCTGTCTCCATCATTTTATCTTTTTATTTATTGCAGTCATCTCTTCATCATCTCTTTTGAATTCTGAGAGTTCTGGAGCAAATGTTTTCTTTTAAATCAATTATTTAGTATTCTATAATATCTTAATGATTGTCAAGTAGTACATTTATTGTTTGAATTTGCTTTTTTTCTAATGGTTAATGATGTTACCTTTTCATGTACTTGACATCCTTATATACTCTCTTGTGAAGTGTCCAAGTTTTTACCCATTTTTGTGTTTTCTTATTGTTGAGACATAGGGATTTCAGTATTCTGAAATTATAGGCTTTTGCTAAATTTCTGATTTGCAAATATGTTCCCCAGTCCGTAATGTGTCTTTTCATTCCCTTAATAGTGTCTTTCACAAAGCAAAATCTTTTAATTTTGATGATATGCAATTTTTTTTTCTTTTTATGGATTGTACTTTTGGTGTCATACCTAAAAGCTCTGCCTAACATGAGATTTTCTTCTACGTGTCCTTCTAAATGTTTTAAAATTTTATGTTTTACTTTTGTATCTGTGATCCATTTTGAGTAGATTTTTGTATAAAGAACAATGTTTAGGTTCAGATTCTGGTGGGTTTTTTATTTCTTTTCTTTCCCTTTCCTTTTTACTTTACATATGGATAGCTAGCTATTTCAACATCATCTCCCCTTTTTCCATGGGATTTCTTCTGCAACTCTGTCAAAGATCAAATGGCCATATTTGAATATGTGTTTCTAGACTATTCTTTTCTACTTATCTATGTTTCCATTGCTTTACCAAAACCCTCTCATCATTTTCTATTAATTCTTAAAACTGTATAGTATGAGCCCTCCAACTTTATTGTTTTATTTATTCTCAATTCTTTGTACTTCCATACAACTTTTAGAATACACTTGTCTATATCTACAAAATCCCTGTTGGATTTTTATTGATATTGCATTAAATCTACATGTCAATTTAGGGAGAATTAGTACTTTTCATGTTGAGCCTTCCAATCTAGAAAATGTCTTTCCATTTCTTTAGGTCTTCTTTTATATCTTTTTATAGTCTTTAGCAGAGAGATCCTGAAATACCATTAAATTTATACTCAAATATTTCATTTTTGTTGGCACTATTGTAAATGGTATTGAATTTTAACTGTTTTTTTTTTCAGTTGTTTGTTGCTATTATATAGAAATTTGATTGTGTGTTGACCTGTACCCTCTAAATTTGATAAATTCATTTCTTAGCTCTGAGAGTTCTGGTATTTTGGATTCCTTAGGCTTTTCTACATAGACACTGTGTTTTCTGTGAACAGGTGCAGTTTTATTTCTTCCCCTTCTATTACATATGCCTTTAAACAAAAACATTTTCTTAATCGCTCTAAAACTTCCAGTAAAGGAGAGGTGAGAAGGGATATTCTTGCCTTATTTCCAATCTTGGGGTAGAAAATTTTATATATATATATATATGATTTATTTATTTGGAGAGAGAGTGCACGAGTGAGAGCAGTAGAGGAGGGGTAAAGGAAGAGGGGGGAGAGAATCCCAAGCAGAATCCCTGCTCAGCATGGAGCCTGACTCAGGGCTTGATCCCATTACCCTGAGATCAGGACCTGAGCCAAAAACAAAGAGTAGGACACTCAACCGACTGAGCCACCCAAGTGCCCTCATGTATATTTTAATAGTTTTTATTTCACTCACTGGTTTTTTGTTTAAGGTATTTATTTAGTTAGTTTCAGGTTTTTATTTAAATTCTAGTTGGTTAATAGTGTATAATTGGTTTCAGGAGAATTTAGTGATTCATCACTTACATACAACACCCAGGGTTCATCACAAGTGCCCTCCTTAATCCCCATCACTGCCCACCTCCCCTCCAGCAACCCTCAGTGTGTTCTGTATAGTTAAGAGTCTATTTTATGGTTTGCCTCACTCTCTCTTTTTATTTCCCCCTACGTTCATCTGTTTCATTTCTTAAATTCCACAAATGTCACTCAGTGTTTGGAGTTCTACTTCCTTTAAGGTGTTTATGGGGTGTTTATCACTCTGACTTTTCACATGAACCCCCTTCCTTTAGGAAATTGAATGAATTTATCTTTTTGTTATCATTAGAGAACAAGATTACTGTCAGAGATCACGTGGCCCATGTTAAAATCTTTTAGTCCCAGACAAATGCTAGGAGGGAAAAGATGTGGTTTTTTTGTGGAGATTATACTGCTGTTTACTGTTATGGCAGACCACCAAAATTAGCAAAAGTCAACTCCAATGTTCTAAGTTGACTAACAATAAGAACATCACCTGTTTGATCCCAGTATCAAAAACAAAATAGTCACTGGAAAGATACTAGGAAGAACTATGCCAAATTTGACCCATATTTATAATTATATTGGAATATATATAAAAAATTATATCTGAGAGATATTTCTTTTGATATCTGATCCAATATAGAAATTTTTAAAAAGTGATGATTTTACTTATATGTGGAATTTAAGAAAAAAAGACTAAAAAAAGGACCAAAGAAAACAAAACAAACTCTTAAATACAGAGAACAAACTGATAGTTGTCAGAGGGAAGCGATGGGTGAGGGAATTGGTGAAATAGATAAAGGGGATTAAGAATATATTTAGATTGATGAATACTCAAAAATGTATACAATTGTTGAACAAAATATTGTACACCTGAAACTAATGTAACACTGTATATTAATTATACCTCATTTAAAATAAAATAGTGAGAACTATGCTATTTTGATAAATATTTAGGTTGGGTATATACCATAATGATTCAGTAAAAGTAAAATAGATTTTCCCCCACTGGAGACTGTTTACACTTAGAAAGTAAAACAAGTGCAACTTCTATACACAGATGGAGAGATTATTTTTCCTTTTCATTTGGTGAACTTTTTTTCTTTACAAGCTCAAGGAAGTGGGTTGAAAATTAGACTTTAACTCAAGACTCCTACAAATCAGATGCTCAGTAGTTTTTGAAGATGACTACATAATTTGTAGCCTGACAAGGCCATAGGGCAATTATTAGTTTGTGTTATTTTTCTTCAATGGTCAGCTCATCATCAGTCCATTTTTACAGAGGTCTTAGAAGAAATAAGAAAGATACACTGAGAATTTTTTTAAAAATATTTCTCCTGAGCCATAGATGCACTATATGTTTATATTTCATGTATGTGATCATATATTTATATTACCAGTATATCCTTTAAGATAGATATTTCTTGAAAGAAATAGACCAAATGGCAGTTTTATAACCATGTGTTAAGTACATAAAGTTGATCATCCAATTCTCTTTACTTTTGTGTATAATTGATAATTTTCACAATAAAAATGTTTGTGAATCCCATAATTCTTAGAAAACCTTTCTATAAATGAGATTTTTAAAAATTCTAAGATGCTTGTGTAAGTGAAATAATAAAATAGGACCTAAGAAATTATTAAGACAACATAGAAACCAAAATTAAAATTTAAGAAACTCATATGCAGCCTGAAGATCTGGCTCAAAAATGGAACAGATGGAATATCATCCACCAGAAAAATAAGATAAACGAAAAAGAAAATTGGTATTAAAAAAAAAAAGAATGAGAATGGTGAACCAAAAAATATTTTTTAAATCTGAGCAATATTTGAGTTGTAGTATTCTATGGTTAGATATTTTATTATTCTATGGCATTCATTTCCCTTATAAAATTGCTTTGTATATGGAAGAGTAGGGCCTAAGTTAATTGACTTAAAATAGCTAGATTGTATTTTTCATTCATAAAAAGAGCTAATTACTGAACAATCTATCAATGGTACTATTTGTCAAATTTCACTTTTAACTAACTGCTTTATTGGCATAATTCAGGGTAACAACCAATTTGTCTGTAAGGGGATCTGACATACTAATTGGTGACCAATCTCCAAATAGCCAATCTAATAGACAATACAGATCACTGTCTATGTTTAGAGCAACTGTCTAATAATAGTAACTAAAATGTACTGAATAGTTGATCTGAGCCAGGAACTCAACTACATGACAGGGGCTAAAATTCCATTTAAACCTTACCCCAAAATTATAAGCAATACTATCATTATCCTTTATTACATAAATGAAGAAACCAAGATTTAGATATCTTCCCTTCCATGTAGCTTTAACAGCTTACCTATATTTAAATATGGAAATCAAAGTATAGAAGACTGACAAATGAATGTAATGATAGCTTAACACTTCCTGGTAAAAACACTAACATTTTCTCATTCCTAAATTATACTGTAATCTTTGAAAGTATCATAGTAAAAATGAAAACCCTAAGGAAGTTATTAAATATTTAGCACTCTCTGCTCATGTGGGAGTATAGATTCCACTTTCTGAAGAGATTATTATAGATATGCCTGGAATAAAATGCAAATATCACACAGAGTGGGCAGGATATCTCAGCTGGGTTTCCCTAAAACTTATTACCTCAAAATTTTAAATACAAGAATAAATATATATCCAAGCAAATGTACAACTCTAAAGGAACATCTTAACGCAAGTTAGCAGAATTATGAAACTAAGTAAGTAGCTGGATACGGAAAATCAAACAGAGATGTGCATGAGGTGGTGGAAAGAGGAGTATAAAAAAATGGAGCAAAGGTAAGTAACAAACCAGGGAAAGGACAGGATTTATCTGGAAAATGTTAAGGTCTTTCATTCAACAGAAAACAGAGGTCTTTCTATGTGAATTTATATTTTTATACAAGAATTGATAATTACTAATTACTCCAAAACCTACCTTCATTCAAAACCTAGTTTGATCTAAGAAATTCTATGCACTAAGCTCCATCGAGCCCCTGAGAATATACCATGCCTGTCACTCTTTTAACCGCATTTTTTCTAAAATTCTAATTCAGAGAATAATTCCAAAGGAAATATTAATGACACAAATCAATGACCTAAGAACAGCCAAAAAAAATGATGATGTGCACTTATGTAACTATCATCTTATTAAAATATTTTGGGGGCACCTGGGTGGTTCAGTCGTTCAGCGTCTGCCTTCAGCTCAGGTCATGATCCCAGAGTCCTGGGACTGAGCCCCGCATCAGGCTCCCTGCTCCGCGGGGAGCCTGCTTCTCCTTCTCCCACTCCCCCTGCTTGTGTTCCCTCTCTTGCTGTGTCTCTGTCAAATAAATAAATAAAATCTTTTATAAAAAATAAAATAAAATGTTTTCATTTTCCTTATTTCATTTCCAATAGTTATTGTTCAAAAAGGATTAGATAGAAATCATGCAAACATTCGAAATAGTAACCACACTACAACCTAAGTTCTCTGACATCTGGAAATGTGTATTTTAGCTCTGCATTTCCTTTTCTAGGACAGTGCCTGGCACCAGAACCACTGAGACCTAGGCAAGAGGGGGCCTGGATCTGAGCCTGGGGCTCCGGAGGAACTCTGATCCTCACCTCCCCTTCTATCAATAGGACAGAGTCCTCAGTGTGAAAAGGACTTACTCACTTGAGCTCACATTCTCCAGCTGTTGTTTGGGGTTTCCTGGGCCCCTGACTCTCCTGGTAAAAATGGCCCAGAACCCCCAAAGGAAGTCAAAGTGAGCCCTTTCTTTGGTCTTCCTTTCCATAGGGAAATGCAAAGCTGGAGTGGGTATCCCTAGGTGTCCCTCATCATGTCAGAGAGCGAAGGCACAGCAAAAAGAAACAAGGTGGGCTGTAGCCTGGGTCTGGTTTGTGCCAAGTACCAGTGTGAGATTTAAAGGTTTCCAAAGACTCTAAATGGGAAACAGGCCTTGCAGGAAGTTCTGAGGGTATGTATCATGTGCCTTTTTGGCACAATCATGCTCATTTCATAAAGGTAATAATGAAATTAATTAAAATGGAAAACTATTGGTCCGCCTTTTAATTAGAATGGACAGTAAGAACAGACCTGAAATCTCAGAGGCTTAATATTTGTTCTGTATTTTTCTCTAGGAATGGTCCAAGTCCAACATGGGTCACCAGGAGCCGCCGGTTCTTGTTACTTGCAGGACCCAGGAGGGCAAGAGTATAAATGGAGCTCACATACTTATATGTAAATATTCAAAGATATAAATTAAGATAGTGAACAGTTGACTGTGTTTTCCTATCTTGACAAATAAACCTTCATAATAAAATTGAAAACTATGAGTAAATGTATAGTTTTATTTGACAAACTTGGGCTGAATATCTAAGAATAACTTTATCGTTGTTCTCATCTGGGGGATCTGCTGATGAGCCGGTGATGTTTGCATGAGAAATACAATAAAATGTAAATATAATGAAGTCTTGTATATTTATTGATAAAAGTGCCTGCACTTTAGTAAAATCACTAATATTGACATTATAATTGAGATTTTCATATAATTTGACACATTTTTGCCTAATTAGGTAAAATTTTTATATAATTGTCAATATTAGTTTATCTCTTATTTTCAATTTAAAGAAAATTTACCCAGCTGAGTCAGTGGCAACTTGAAACATTAAAATTTAAATATTAAAAATTAAACATTAAAAATTTCAGAATAAATCAAGACTTTTACAAAGAATGTCCAAACATTATAGAAGAATTATATATAAATTATTTCCAGAAAATATTAAAAATATTTTAATGTTATCAATAAAAAATTTCTACCAACTACATTATGGTTTTTCACTAACTCTTGAAGAAATACCTAGTGGTACAAGCAGTATGTCTTAAATTTTCTTTGTCATTTTTCAATGCTGGAATATAAAGAAAACTGAAAATAGTATATCATTCAGTTTGTTTAAAAGGTCTTCTCAATTTAAACTATACCTGCAATCTACAATGGACAGAAATAGTGTTACATAATTTTAGTATTTTTACCTGGGTATTCTCTCCTTAATTATGCAAACCTTTTTGTTCCTTGTTTTAATTTCCTTATATAAATTAAATATTCTATTTTATATATTTCATACTAAATGTTTTAACAAGTTTCTCTAAAATTTATGTGTGTCTCTTTTAAAAAGTGAAATAATGAAACTTGATGGGTTTTTTTTTTTTTTACGATTGTTGAAAGGTTTTACCAACAGCATTAGTTATAAGCAACAATTCATACCAAGTAAGTATGTATAGTGCAAATTAAAAAATGTTTTTCTGTCAAAGAAAATGATTTACTTTTTAAGAAGAATTTACTGTTGTTTTCTTAATTCTTCTAGTTTATTTCACGAAGTCTAATATACATCTAATTTTTTTTTTACAGTATTCATAGTGTGCCCAAGGGTAGTTGTAAGGTCAGATTTGATAGGTTTCATCAAATTGGTTTATATTTGGGAAGATCTAGGGATCACTAAATATTTATCATTTTTCTCTTGTCCAAAGGATGTAATTTCTACCAGCATAGTTGAAACCATCATGTCTCTTAGTAAAAATTTAATTAATGCTCTACAAAAGACATAACGGTCTTATGATTTGGGGAAAAAATTCTGATAAACTTTTTTCTTTACCAACCTTGTTTTCTCCACAAACTTGTCCTTGACAATGCTTCAAATCAATACTTCAAACTGAAATTTTTTTCAGTGTTCATGTTAGTCTAAGCCTTTAAAAAACCTTTAAAAAACAAGTGTAAGACCAATAAAGTTAGTCTAAGCCTTTAAAAAAGCCTTTAAAAAACAAGTGTAAGACCAATAAAGTACTCATTAATTTTGACTTTTTACTGTTTATTTAATTTTAAGAGTGGGAAAAAAACATTTCCAACATATTTTTAACCTCTAGCTAAAAGACTTTTGTCTTTGGTACAATCCAGTCAAAGTAGGGATATTTACTTTTTACTTTATGTATTTTTTCATACTTTATTACCTATTAAATTAGTAAATTTATTTTGAATTTGTCCCACTTGTTGGTGATTATTTCTATTTTTTTACATGTCAAACTACCAAATCATATCTATTCTATCTATACATTTGAAATGCTTTGCTGTGAGCACTCTGAATATAAAAACATGTTTGGTAAATACTGAGCACACAATATTATTTTTGTAAGGAAGTCATGCTGAAGTCCTAAAGTATTATTCACTTGTCTTTATTTTATTGCATATTGTTTGCTCTTTATTCAGGGTTGTTTTTTGTTTTTCTTTTTTCTGATTCTGTAATTAATTGCATGAGTCCTTTATTCTGCGCAAGTGAATAATTAGTATTACATTTTACACATTACCTCTATCCCTATAATGTCCCAAATTAATAATATGAACTTTTTTAATATTGCAAAATGTTCTTTAGCCCTCAAGAATAATTACTGCAAATTTTGTGCTGATTCATAAGTAGCTCCAGAATCATGAATGAATAGAAATACAGAAAAAACAACAACAACAACAAAAACAGGAAAATGGATACACAGCAATACTGAAAAATGATACTTCATAATGCAGTCTTAAGGAAGGGGCACTTTGAAGTATTCCTCTCCAATGTAAACTATAGTAGTATAAACTACAAACCTACATGGTATTTTAGTGCAACTGACTTTTGTTTTGATGCTATGGAACAAAGGAGGCGGCGCAGCATTCTGCTGGTACCTGAGTATTGCTATTTGCAGTAGCAGAAAACATAGGGTATGGGGTAGAGTTCTGTCATTCTGAGTGTTGGCTCCTTAGTGATGGAGGCACCCAGGTGTTATTTAATACATTTCTTTTGTATTTTTACTATCTAGGGCATCCTCATGCTTGCTTCATTGACCCATATATTATTTAGAATTGTGTTCCCAAATATTTGGAAAACTTCCTAGTGATCTCTCTCTGACTTCTACTTTAATTCCATTGTGGTCAAAGAAAATACTTCATACAACTTGAATCCTTTGGAATTATTGATTCTTGTTTTATAGTCCAGAATATGTTCTGTCTTGACAGATGTTCCCTGTGATCTTGAAAACAATGTGCATTCTGTCACACTTGGTTGAAGTGTTCTATAAATGTCAATTAGATCAAGTTAGTTGGTAGTGTGCTTCAAATTTTCCATTCTCTTACTGCTTTTTAATTATTTTCTCAATTATTGAGAGCAAAGTGTTAAAGTTTTCAACTGAAACTGGGCTTGTCTACTCCTTAAAACTGCATCTGTTTTTGATTCATATACTTAAAGCTCCGTTATTAAGTTAATAAATGTTATCATTATGTCCTATTGATGAATTAAACTTTTTTGTCACTATTGAACAGATTTTTTTAATCCTTAATAATATTCTTTGTTGCAAAATCTATTTTGCATAGTGCTCTAAAACTTTTTAATGAGTATTAGCATTATATATATCCTTTCCATCCTCTTACTTTTCAATCCATTTAAGTCTTCATTTAGATTATTTCTTATAGTCACCATAGAATTGTCTTCCTTTCTATCCACCCTCACAAAAATCTGTATTTCAATTTAATTTACTTTTGTATTTAATGTGATTATGGATATATTTTTGTTTGTTTTTATTATCTTACTCCATGTTTTATATTTATCCCATTTGTTTGTTTTTCCCTGTTCCCTATTTTTTGGATTTTTTTTTTAAAAAGATTTTTATTTATTTATTAGAGAAAGTGCGCACACACAAGAGAGAAAGCACAAACGCGGGAAGAAGCAGACTCCCACTGAGCAGGAGGCCCAACATGGGGCTTGATCCTGGGAGTCTGGTATCATGACCTGAGCCAAAGGCAGACGCTTAACTGACTGAGTGACCCAGGTGCCCCATCTTTCTTGGATTCTTTTATGATTACATACTCTGTTTCGTTAGCTAATTAGTCCCTTTTTTTTTTTAACTGCTTGCTAGTTGTTTTGTTATTGATTTTTATGGTGTACATATTTTTTTTACTTAACACTGTCTACCTTTAAGCTCAATTTTATCACTTCACATATATTTCTCCCTCCCAAACTTTATGCTCAAATTGTCATTCATTATATGATATACTTATGTAATAAATCCACAATGTATTGTTAATACTTTATGTTTAAATAGGTATCCCTTAAGGAGATTTAAGTGAGAAAAATAAATTGACTTTATTGCAACTTTGCAATACAAAACAATAGGGGGAAAAATAAGCCTAGCCACCTATAGGTGTGACATGTTTGAATAGCCAAACAGCATGTATTTTTTAAAAACTCAGATAACTTTTAATTATTAAAATAAAGTTCTTGGGCACCTGGGTGGCTCAGTTGGTTAAGCAACTGCCTTCAGCTCAGGTCAGGATCCTGGAGTCCCGGGATCGAGTCCCTCATCGGGCTCCCTGCTCGGCGGGGAGCCTGCTTCTCCCTCTGACCCTCCCCCCTCTCATGTGCTCTCTCATTCTCTCTCTCTCAAATAAATAAATAAAATCTTTAAAAAAATAAAATAAAGTTCTTAGTTTTTTGCTTCCTGAAATCAGAATTTCCTGCATACTAGTATTTTAATAAAAATTCATATGTCCATTTGTCTCCAATTTTCAATAACTTGATCCCAATTTTTTTTTTGCTTTTATTTTCAAGCTGTCAAAAGGGTCACATCTCCAGATTTAATATTTAATTTTCTCCAATAGCGTCTCTAAAGTTGACAAGTATGCAAACTGGAAAAAAAGAATTCATCCATATGCTCTAATTTTAATTGTGTGAATGGGTTAGTTAATACAGCTTTTCAATTCATTTATTTTGATGTTTCCTGCCAGATTCTCAATAATTCTGAAATAAATCATTAACACAGCCAGATCAAGAACATAATATGGGATAAACCACTTATTTTCAAAAAACTGTGACAAAGATTTGCTGTCACCGTTCCAGATACCCATTTAATTTTTAAATGGCTATAGTACAGTACAAATTTTAACTCAAGAAAAGTGAAGTCTCAAGTGAACCTATAGTGATAGCTTTGAGGAAATCAAAAAAGCTTTTTATTTCATTGTCTTCTAGACAATCTAAAGACTGATTTAATGATCTCAGTAAATTAAGATGGTCAAATTATTCTTTATAGTTGGAAGATAAGCCTCTATCAGAAAATGTTAAAACTTTGAAATACAAAATTCTATATTAATATAATGTAATATTTCCTAAAATAAGGAAAATGATATTAACAAAACCCCAAAATAAAGTGTTACCAGCAAAGGTGGCAAAACTTTAAAATTTGTGTATTCAAAAAATTATTTTTAATTTTAATTCCAGTAGAGTTAGCACACAGTGTTATATTAGTTTCAGGTATAAAATATAATAATTCAACAATTCTATACATTACTCAGTGCTTATCACGATAAGCATACTCTTTAACTCCCTTCACTTATTTCACCCATCCTCCCACCTACCTCCCTTCTGGTAACCATCAGCTTTTTCTCTACAGTTAAGAGTTTGTTACTTGGTTTCTCTCTCTCTTTGTTCCCTTTACTCATTTTGTTTCTTAAATTCCACATATAAATGAAATCATATGTATTTGCCTTTCTCTGACTGACTTGTTTCCCTTAACATTATACTCTCTAGATCTATCCATGTTTTTGCAAATGGCAAGATTTCATTCTTTATGGCTGAGTAATATTCCACTGTATATACATATACACACACACATACACACACACACACAACTTCTTCATCCATTCATCAATCAATGGACACTTGGGTTGCTTCCATAGTTTGGCTATTACAAATAATGCTGCAGCAAATATAGGGGGTCTTCTTAAATTAGTGCTTTTGTATTCTTTGGATAAATACCCAGGAGCAGAATTATTGAATCACACAGTAATTCTATCTTTAATTTTTTAAGGAACTTCCATACTGTTTTCCACAGTGGCTGCACCCACTTGCATTCCCACCAACAGTACATGAGAATTCCTTTTTCTCCATGTTTTCCAAAAATTTTAAAATTTGTACATCACAGTGATATATGTGTATATTTATATACCTATATATCCATTATATAGTTTTTTGAATTTTTCAGTTCGAGGTAATAATATTAAAAAGCAGAAAAATATTGTTTTTTGATAAGAAAAATACTGTTGGGCATGCTAAAAAAAATTCTCATTGTAAAGTCTCTGCTTTTTTAGACTTATCATGATGAGATTGAAGGTTTTTTGTTGTTTGTTTGAAAGATTTTATTTATTGAGAGGTGGGGGGAGGGGTAGAGGGAGAGAGAGAATCTCAAGTAGGTTCCATGCTGCATGTCAGGCTCCATCTCATTACCCCAATATCATGACCTGAGCAGAAATCAGGAGTTGGATGCATAACCAACTGAGCCACCCAGGCACCCCGAGATTGAAAGTTTTCTTTTGGAAAATTTAACTTTGCTTCAGTGAAACACTTCTTTTGTTATTGTATATGGAATATTAATCATCTGGGTCTTCTGATAATGAAAATACTCATTAAAAATAATTAAAAGTTCAATAGCAACATAATTGCCCAGTTTGATCCTACCCCACAGGAGAAAGTATGCAATGGTTGAGCCAGAGAAAGAGGGTGTGCTTCTTCCATTAGACTTCTGAATCACAAAACAGAAGAGTACATTCCACTCTGGACATACACATGGAGTATGCTTACCTCTCAATATAATTCCATAAGTAGCCAACCCAAAGGTCCCAGATATGCTCTTTCAGTCAAACTATCTTTTCCATGCAATTTGTGTCCTATCTTGTTCTTTGATTCCACCTCATATTTTAGGTATCTCGGCCCACAGTGTTTTTAGGATTATATTCTGTAATGGTGGCTAAAGGGAAAATCTTGTTTGTTATGAATGCGAGCTTTTAACAGTTAACTGTTGCAATGATTCAGCTATGGTAGAAGATGCAATGATTTTTTCCAACATTTTAAAACAGGGTATTTTGATGCACTACCACTGCATGACTTTGTAATAATAAAAACACTATGTTACACTTGTTTAGGACTATAGTTTTATGAAATATACTCACACATTTTTATTCATTTTATCTTGGAAACAAGAGTATAAGGTTGGAAGGAAACGATTCATTTATTTTGTGAAAGATAAATCTATAATTTAGAGACGTTAAAAGACTTAGTTGAAGAAAATTCATGGAACAACTTGAATATGAAAATTTTGGCTCACTGACAAAGGTGGGGATGATAGAATCTAGAAAATATAGGACAGATGGTATTGCTGAGCTCTTAGAAGGTGAGTCCAGATATCATAAATGAATACCAAGTTTTGAGTGATATCCATGGAAGCCTGATCCATAGAAATCTATGAAGATGATTTTGAGAACTCAGTGTTCTTACAGGCAAGACCTTTGGGCATTGAGTAAGGTACTAGTTATTCTATACAATCCAAAGAAATCATTGAGAGGCAGTGAAGAGAGTAAGGCAGCCATCCCAATACAAATACAATCCTTGAAAAGTTTCTGGACCTGAGCCAGAACCCACTGACTGAGGTAGAGGACAGTCCACAAAAGGAAGAACCCCATAACACCTCAGCGGGTGTATATTATAGTGACTCCAAATTCCTTCTCCAAAAGGGCCAATGGCCATTTACCTGTTCCAATACATATTCAGGAAAGAGGAATATGCAGACATTTTGAATGAGTGCAGACCTAATTCAAGAAAACTCAGAAAGTCAATCTTAGCTTCTCTTCAGCCTGGGGAATCATAATTGCATCTTTCAACAACTTTGCAATTCAACTCTCTCCATCTAGATCTACCCAATCTTTTATGGTTATTTCTATGGGCATTTCCTAGGAAAAATCCTGCATGCAAGACTGTTTCCCAAGGAATCCCACTGAAGACAGATGTTAAACTTTAGTATCGTTTAAATAAATCAGCCAAAGTACAGACTAGCTACCATTTGTTATTTATCAGATTAGCAAGGTTAAAAGATCAATATGATCCAGCATTGTTAAGGATGTGACAACAGTCATTCAGAAACGGTTAACTGACACTAAATTGACACTAAAATTCTAGGGGGGCCATTTAGAAAAATATATTAAAAGTGTGTAAGCATTGATTATAGCAATTCTTTTAAAAATACATGTAGAAAATTATGAGAAAAGAGTGCAGATATTATATATGTATGCTTTTTACTTCAGCATTGTTCATGACAATAGATTAGAATTCTTTAGGGAAAAAAATTAAAGCTGTTTTATATCCATAATGTTTATATTATGGCAAGGATTACACAGCTACATGATATATGTGTATCTCCATATATTTACATGTTTATTTAAATAGCATAAACAACTTAAGTAACTGGTAAAATTTTAAGTATTTGGTAAAATAAGTAAAAATATTCATTTATTACTATGAACCTGACTGTAACACAGAAGCCAATTTTATGCATATTATATTATCATTTATAGAATGACTTCAGGTTTATGTGTTCTTTTTATGCATTTCCTGATTTTTTAATGAAAATTAAGAATAAATTTATTTTATTAAAAAAAGAAAATGATTACAAATTTCAGGTATTTGTTCTAGACTTTTTTTAAGGATTTTATTTATTTGTTTGACAGAGAGAGAGAGCAATAGAGGGAGAGGGAGAAGCAGACTTCCCGCGATGCGGGACTAAATCCCAGGACCCCGGGATCATGACCTGAGCCGAAGGCAGATGCTTAACTGACTGAGCCCAGGCACCCTGTTCTAGACTTTTTGATCTAACTAGCCAATTTTAAAATTTGCCTGTAAAAATAAATAAATAATAAAAATAAATAAAAATTCATCAGTAACCTTTCTTATTTGATATGCTTTCTTAGCTTTCATGGAGCAGATGTACATTATCCTTAGAGAGAACAATAAATTAAAATGTTCCTCTTATTCTGTCTTCATTCAGAATTTTATTTCCAGATTAGATTTTATAAATTACAGGTAACATAAGAAATACTGAGAGGGACTCATTTCTCTCTTTTCACAATCTTTCCCATGTTCTACTCTTTTCTTCTCTTTTTAATTTTCTTCCTTTATGTTTTTTTCTTCCATTTCAATTTGGACTTTTGCCTATCATCATCAGATCAAAGCTCTTACATTGATAAAATGAGATAATTAGCACAGCACAGTGTCTGACATATAGGAAAGTTGTAATATACATTAATCATGTGGATTATTAACAATCACTGGAATCGTTTAACCTGGTTGGTGGGAAATAGGATGATCTTTTTGTCAGTAAAGTTTCCATGTTTCTGTCCAATGATTCTCTCTGAAATAGAAGTGCAATACAGGGCTTGATGTTCTCAGAATAATGCTCTCTTAAATCTTCCTGGCACTAACAGCATAAGTACTTACTATCAAAGCCCAAGTCCCTGCTCACAGCAGTCCAGCAAGAAAATTGCTTATTGTATATATCCTTTGTGTATGTTGCTTGCCATGACAGACAGTAACAAGAAAGAAAGGGAGTTTCAACTACATCAAATTACAGCAGATATTGATAGAGTAGAATACACAAACATAGCTGGGGTGATGATGAAAAAAATGCCTCAGAAGTTTCAGAAGGAAATCTACCTCAGTCAGACAAGCACAAGGAGAACAGGAGTTCCAGAGGTTATGAGACTGGAGAAGAGATGGATAGTTTGAAGAGAAAAGTGAAGCAACATAAGAAATCAAAGAATATTTTACCCGCAGAAAGAAAATCAATGAAAATGATGAACTACTATTCAAAGGAAATAAACTGATTATTCCAGTTTCCACAAGAAGGGAGGTGCTGCAGGTAATCCATCAGGATGAGCAGGATGTTGGAAGGTGAGGGAGGAAGTCTAGATGTCATAATCTATCTTTCATATTCCAGCCCCAAAATCAAAGTGTTAGATGCTGGAAACACAATTTAAAATTAATTTCTTTAGTGCAATAAAGTCCATTGGCATGGATATATTTTCTAATTCTTTTCTATGTTTTTACTTTCATACTTCATAAATGAGATTCTCTAAAAATATTAAAGACACAATAAACATATACATGCAAAGTTTTAATAATCACATGAATTCTCATGTACCTACCAAACAACTTAATTAGAACTTTATCCATATTTTACAAGCTCTGTGGATTTTTCTCCCTGATGATGTCCCCCCCCTTTATCCCAGCAGAAGATAACCACTCTCCTGATCTCCAATGTAATCATGTATTTGATTTTCTTTATAACTGTCGATTGTAACCATATACACAACATATCAATTTGTTCTCTTTTTAATGTGATTATAAATGGAATCAAACTGTCCATTTTCTTACTTGCTATTTTCATTCAACTTCACGGTTTTGAGATCCATACATGTTTATTGTATGTAGTCTACTTTATGATATATCATAATTTATCCATTCAGTTGATTGTTGAAATGTGGTTGGGTTACTTGCATTGTTGCTATTACCCACAAGGACATCTATCACAGGAAACTAAATATGTATATATCCAAATTTATTACATAATAAAAGTTTTTTTCAGACATTTTTACTGATTTTGGATCCCATAGTATTTTGTATGAGAGTTCCCTTTTTCTCCGTCCTTGCCAAAATTTGGTATTGTTCTATTTTCTAATTTTTGTCAATTAAGTATTCTCTGCTGTGGTTTTCATTTGTACTTGCCTGATTAACAAGTTTGAACATTCCTTCATAAGCCTATTCAATATTTATATTTGCTCTTCTGTAGGCTTCTTGTTCATGATTTATGCTACTATTTTGGTGTGAAGTTTCCCCTTTACTAACAGTTTTGAACAAGCCTTTCATATACCCTGGATACTAAAACTTGATCAGCTGTAAGCTGCTATAACTTCTTTGAGATTATAACTTACTTTTTAATTCTTTTCTGGTTTTTTTTGTATGCACGGACATCATCAAACTTATCAAATGTTTCCTATATGGTTCAATTTGGTCACCTTGTCTTAAAAGAAATTAAAAAAAAAAACCACTTATGCCATGAGATAAAAATAATATATTCTCCAATATTAACTTCTTCTTTTTTTTTTTTAGAGAGAGAGTGTGTGCAGGGGGTGGAGAAGGGCAGAGGGAGAGGGAGAGAGATAATCTTAAGTAGGCCCTATGCCCAGAGTGGAGCCCAATGCAGGGCCCGATTGCATGACCCTGAGATCATGACCTGAGCCAAAATCAAGAGTCAGATGCTTAAGTGACTGAGCCACCCAGGCACCTTTCTCCAATATCAACTTCTTAAAGTTTTAGATTCTTTCCTTTTTTTCCTGACATATTAAATTTTAAATGCCAGTACATTTAAAGATGGTTAAAGTTAAATTTATATTATGTAATTTTTACCACAATAATACATAAAATATCCGATAAAGAGATTCATTCAGTGCTTGAGGAGACCCAAAATTCTTCATTCTTTTCCAAAAAGTTTAAATCAGATTTTCCAAGCAAGTAACAAAGAAAATTAACACCAATTTCTGAGGTGGGTAGGATTTGATTTATTTCCCCTTTCTGGAGGTAGACTTTAATTTCAGTCAACTTCACTAATATTGGAATTCATGGGGAAAAATGTGGGTTTAAATGAATAAGAGCTTTTCCCTAAGCTTTTCATAAAACTACTAAAGATTGAGGACAACCTCTCAACATAAGGTTGGTTGACAAGTATCACAGCTACAAGTCCAGAGCAGATCTTGTTTCCACTCTGTGCAAGAAATACACATCTTTGACAAATTCATTGTCTCTGTTGGGGAGAGAAGAGCACAGTATTGATGGAGTATCTTGTTTGGGCAAGATGCATCTGACTGCTTTTCCAAACCTGTCTTACTTAATCCTCATAATACCATTTTAGAGATGAGGAACCTAAGGCTCAGAGGTTAAATAATTCATTCAGTACCAATTTGCCAGTCAGTAATGGAGCAGAGATTTGAACTCAAGCTTGTCTTACTCAAAAAAGGAAAAAAAAAAAAAAACAAAAAACCTGTGCTGTTTCCATTTTTCACCCTGATATCTCAGAAAGACCTATAAAAGTGAGAAGGGTAATTGGCATTTGTTAAATGTGCTGGGTGCTTCACTCCTCTTACTGCATATTCACAACCAATATACTAAGAAGCTGGTATTAGTCATATTAAACAGATGAAAAATATCAAGATTCTATAAGTTAACTGTCCAAGTGTATGTCAATGCCACAATTTCAATTGTTCTTTGTCTGGCTTTAAATCCTGTGAATATGTTCCCTATATTCCTACAAAACAATTTGGTATGATAATGTATTGAGATATTTATTTTTCATTTTTTTCCTTCTTGTATGGCGTATGTCTCACCACAGTCTTTTTATAGTCAAATCGTTTTCTTCTTCTTGCCTTAGGATTGCATTTCTTAAAGTGAGAACATTGAACCAGCTGCATTAGCTTCATTTAAGAGCTTGCTAGCAATGGGAATTCTCAATCCCCACCTAAAACCAAAAACTCTGGTGGTAAAGCCCAGCAATCCGTGTTTTATCCAACTCTCAAGTGATTCTACTACATGCTAAAGCTTGTGGAACCACTGATGTAAGGGAAGGTTCATCCCCTTCCCCGCGTGCTGGATCAAAGAGAACTTCCCAGCCTCGAAAACTCTAAACAAACTGATTCCTGATTGCTGATTTCCAGAAATCTGGGCTCCTTGCTAGAATAGAAATATTCTCAACACTAGGAAATGCATGAAGGTCTAAAGTTCTGCTAGCTGTTGAAACCCATGACTCTTTGCCCCATGGGGAAGTGGAGAATCCCTTTTTGATGCATGTTCATTGTAATAGTTTAACTTTCCTTCCCAGGCTCCATAAAGATAACCCAAAGTATCAGAGAAGTGGAAGAGCCATCAGATTTTACACCCATATAGCCTTGACCAGTGGTAACTATCATCCTGAGCAATCTCTCCAACTGTGAAAGATCATAATATAGGGGGCCAGGGAGATTCCTAGAAAGTGAAATGCAATGACACCGAAAGTTGTGGTAGGATTCAACTGGAATTAATTAAATTAAGTAATATAGTGTGAAAAAGTTTACATGTACTATAAAATAAATTTTAAGAAGTGCCCTGAGAGACACAAAAGCTCAATACGTAATAAGGAGAACACTTATTAACAGCATGTTTGTGCCTTTCCAAAATTCTTATGTTGTAACTCTAACCCGCAATGGATGGTATTAAGAGGTAGGGACATTGGGAATTAATTAGGTTTAGATAAGGTAAGGGGACGGATACCCCATGAGAGTATTAATGCCCCCACAAGGGGAGGAAGAGAGTAGAGCTCATTACCTCCACTATATGAGGATCTAAGAACATAACCTGCGGCAAACCAGAAGCAGTGCTCCCAGCAGACACTCCATCTGCCAGAGCCTTGATCTTGAACTTCCCAGCCTCCAAAACTCTGACAAATACATTGTTGTTTAAGCCACCCAGTCCATGGAATTCTGTTATAGTGGACCAATCTGAATAGGACAATTTTAAATATCCTCTGCATCTTTCCTTTTACACTCAAATACACTTTTGTAGTAGTAAGAAGGAACATAATGCTTCCTCCTTTCTTTACTTAAAAAAATTAGCTAGCACTCCTAGTTGAGTTATGAATGCAGAAAATATCTACAGAAAGCAAAGAAGATTTACTATTTTACTTACATTCATAATAATTTAAGAGGAATAAAAAAGTTTAAAAAAAATCTTTCAAATTTGAAAAGCTAATAGATTGCTGCTTTTTGAAAGAAAGCCCAACAATTCAGGATTATGTGGAGAAAATGTTTTAGATTTAAAAGTACCTTGCATATGCAGAATTAAAGAACCTGGGTTGTCCATAGTATTTCTCTCTGTAAGATAGGTTTTAGGCACATATTTTTATAGAGTAGGTATTCGGGGAGAAAAGTACCTCTGAGCTTTGTCCGGTGCTATAACTTTGATAAGTATCAGATTTGCTGTCCATTCAATTTAATACCTCAATTAGTAACAATAATAAGGCAATAATGACAATATAACAATTTTTAGCACTTTCTATGTGTCAGGCATTGTTTTCATTTCTTTACGTTTTTTTTAAAGATTTATTTTAGAGAGAGAGAGTGCATGGGGGGGGCGGTGCAGAGGGAAAGAATCTCAAGCAGATTCCCTACTGAGCGCTGAGCCCCACCCCACACAGGGGCAGATCTCAGGACCCTGAGATCATGACCTCAGCAGAAACGAAGAGTCGGACACTTAACCAACTGAGCCACTGAGGAGCCCCATTCAGTGCTTTACATTTATTAGCATGCTTAATCCTTACAACTAAGTTGTAGACTAATAAAGCATGTTCTTTCTCAAATCAAATATTTCTGAAATTTAAAAATGCACATAAATAATATTTAAGAATTGCCGTTTCTACATTCCTAAGTCAATTATTTACTTATTTTCTCAATCTATAACACATATATATTAAAAGCTAGGAAGGAATTCAAAAGTAGTTGTGAAATAAACTTAGATATTTAGAACTTTAGAAATAAGCATTAAACTACTTTGAGTATAGCTTAAATGTAAGTAAAAAAATTCACATTTTCAGCAAAGACTAGAGTCAGGACAGAGCTGGCAAAAAGTGCAAGATTCAGTAGGCCCAAGCCTCCAGTTATCAAACATGGCCTTGTCTGTAGCAAAGACCCTAACCTACTGATCCTATGTACTAAGCAGCTATGATTTACAGACATAATTACTATGTTTTCTGAAACCAAAGGCTGAGGAAACTGATAGGAAAAATAATTTCTTTTTCTGACTTGTCGGTTTCCTTATATTTAATGGATAATAGGTATATAATAATAGGTATGCAATAACAGGTATAATCAAATTATTCACTTAAGAAATCAACTTTAAAGTAAAATCTCTCAAATTGTTCTGGAAAGTAGAGGTGTACAGTCAATGTGATTATAAATCATGTTAATGAAACACAGTAATCTGGAATAAACTTTTGATTTTTACTAAATTTGCTGCAATCATTAAAACCAACACTATAAAAGGAAATCTTGGGTGGGGGAGGCAGAAGGCAAAAGGGATGGTGCAATTTAATCAATATAGAACTTCAGTTATGCAAGATGAAAAGAGTTCTAGAGATTAGCTGCACAACAATGTGAATGTAGTTAACACTACTCAATTGCACACTTAAAATGGTTAAGATGGTAAATTTTATGTTATGTGTACACCATTTGACCACCATTTTTTTTAAAGGAGAAAAAAAAAAAGGAAAAAAGTTACCTTTTTCCTGCACTGCTAGTAGAAGCTAAAATCTTTTCCCAACTTGCTATAAAGGAAAAGTGAAAGAGGAGGGTAGAAGTGGGGAAACTAAAACTTTGGTAACTAACTATTCGCAGCTATTTTAAGTATTATTACCTTCTCATTTTTAAATATAAATTTGAAGTCAATATAACATATACTCAATCTAATGTTAACCAGGAAGTGTTAGAATTGATATGCAAACACAATTTTGGAAGGATCCAAGCTCTTTCTCTTATATTAGAGTACTTTTCAAAATATCACACCAAATGCTACTCTATCAGACCAACAAAGGCTTATATTGAGTAGGTGCTCAAAAAGAAAATAATGACTATCACCTAGTTAAGAATTCACTGAACTTCAAATACCATTGATCTCACTGACACTAATTATAAGTCTCATGAAGTTAAAATCTATCAAGAGCTTAGACATATAAGCAGCCTCCCTTTATTCTCCAGGTTAGCAATTTACTGCAGTTAATCTTAATAAAAATATATCCCACACCAAGAGGTAAGAAACACATCATCACAAATTCGAACCTTCACTTTAGTGTTTGACAATAACTGTCAAAAAACCAAAGATTAATCTTCTCCAGGAAGACTGTTTTCATCTCAACGAAGCAAGACAGAGCAGGGACTGGACTTGAGTCCCCTCTCCCCTGACCGTGGAAACTCTCTGCTTCATGAGTAGCAGATCTTGCAGGAATATGGAAGCAGGATGCTTACCAAAGGAGGGACTCTACTTGGAAGACTGGCAAAGACCTAACCAACCCAAGTCGGCACCAAGGAGGACCCCAGTGCTAGTCTTCCACCTATGCTTTTCCCCATTATAATACTAAAAATCACACCCAGAGGTGGAGATTTAACATGCTAATTAGACATGCAATGCATGAAGAAGCATGTTCGGTCCTCTACGCCTGTGCACCCAATTTTCTGTGTCTCTCCCCATCTCTACTTGCTTAGACAGGACTCCTTTCCTGCATTTGCCTCTTTAAAAACTTTCCCTGACCTTTGTTGGCTGAGCCAGACTGAAAGACCCTTTCTTTTGCGCTGTCTCCCTTGTGCTGGATAAATAAAAGCCTTGCCTGGACCTACCATTTGACCTCTATTCATTTTCTGTTTTTTAGAGAGTCCAAGAACCCATGGATAACATAAGTGCATTTAATAATTTGAATAAGCACAGAGACAACTGTGATAACACTTGCAAAGGAGTAAAATAGAAAATTTCAGGGAGGGATTACATAAATATATATGTACATGTTATTATATATGTCTGTTATATATATTATATATGACATATGCCTATTACATATACATGATATATATCCTATTGCTATGTCCCCTGTATAGCTGAGTCAAAGCCTGGCCAGAGAGAAGGACTAGAGTGACCTCTAACTTTTATTGTTTTCTAAGATGGAGAACAGTGAACAATAGGGTAACCTTAGATTGAGATAACATTGCAATGGAGAAGCCTGTCTTTATCCTGTCTCAGAATGGAGCTAAGGAAGTAGACATGTGACTGATGAAGTAGAGTTCACTTGCTCATGGAACCCAGTAAACTCTGATACTCTCACAAATTTTCCTGAAATAGTGACTTCCCCTCGCACTGCACCTGAATGACGATGGGCTGAGCTTTAAGAGCAGTAATATTTAGCTGAGTGATATTACCATTTCTACAATATGCAACTCTAGTCACTGGTTACAGTAATCATGTTTGTAAATTTCCTCATTATTAAAAATATATGTATATATATATTAGGCTCTGTGTTATTTGGATAATGCAAGTCTGCCAACATCTTACTTGATTGGCAAGGGTGGATTCGGAGCTGGTGAACTGAGGTGTATGTGGGCATGAGGCACCCATTATAGAATTTACTGCACATGAACCTCAAGGACCAATGTCCTCAAACTTTTACAGCCAAGACTTTCTCAGGAAGAATAACCTATGAGGTGTGATACCCCAAATTTTCTCACATTCTCATGGGAAAAGAACTTCTTGATAACAATGAAGTATCACTTCCAAAGAACTTTTTTGGATTATGAATACATCTTCTCTAGCCATAGAGTTGCATGTGATTTATATTTGTAATATATATACATATATAGAGAAACTCATTAAAACTGTAGATCAAATGTATTGTTGATACAAATAGTTACATATAACATTGATAACACTGAAGATAATCTAACAGTAGTTAAAATTAAAAATCAAGATTAGCAGATCACCATTTTAAATAAAATTCAATATAAATTCACAAAGTAGCCTTACAATTTAACCTAGCCCTCAAATCCACAGTGGAAATATGCTCTGGAAAAAGGGAAAACCATACATTTAGGAATGTTATGTATGTTTATTTAGAAAATTTAGGAAAAATATAAATTTCTATGTGGATTTATATTGGGGTATAGAGTATCTGATTATTAATACATTAGCAATAATAAATGCAGTTATTTGTCTTAAGATTCCTGCAAGAAACAGGACACATTCAAAACAGATGATGGAAGAGTGTGTTCTGAAGGGACTATTTTCCAAAGGGGTGGGGGAGGGAAACTAAGTAAAGTACTATGAATTGCCTTGAAACCAGTGCCACTCCTGGGCCTGAAGGGGCCTAGAAGGAGCAGATACCAGGGCCCCTCAGTACCTATAGGTACAGCAGAGAGAATACCGCAAAGAAGTTGTAGATATTGGTAGTGAAAAAGATCAGAAACAGAATCAGTTAGAAACTGCAGCCTGGGTAAGGAGGGAGCCAGGGGAAAACACACCATGACTTCTCCATCCTCCCTTTCTCCTACCTTTGACAAACTTCCCACTCGCCAGCGGAAAGCCAGAAGGCCATGGAGCCTCGTTGAAGTGGTCCATGGGGCTCAGCTCCTCAGGCAGGAAGCAGGGTGGAGAAAGGCAGATTATGAACCTGGAGAGGCAAAAGGACAATGCTCAACATAAATTTATATAGTGCTCTTTAGATTTTCAATAACCATTCACAAAAATCTATTAACTCAAACAGCCTTGAAAGAGAAGCAGAAAAAAAGAAATTTGAAGTTCAAGATTTTCAGAGTTTCTCAACACTGCTCATTTAATGTGTAATAGAGCCAGTAATTAAACTGTACTCTAATTCCATCCCCAGTATTTTTCAGGTTAGTTTGGAAATCTGGATGTAGGAAAATCTAAATAGCTTAAAGAGATGCTTTGGAATTCTTTCTCGAGGAATGAAGTATGTAATAGAGCTATGGGCTTCAAATAGACCTTCACTAGTCATGCGTTCATTTTTTCCATGGCCTAGAAGAATCATACAGATGTTGGGAGTTCTGCATCAATCTTTTAAGAGATCCACGAGTGAAGTACATGTCAGAACACATGGTAAAGAATACGGAAATTAATCTAAGATCCCAAAACCCTTCCACAAGGACATAACAGGAGCTACACTGGAATGGCAATACCCACATTTTGCTCTGTTAATGACAAGTGACTGAAGAAATTTATAGGAAATCTCAAAACCAGAAAACAAGTCCTCTTTTTATCTAGCATGAGAATTCTGGCTATCCTCCTACACAACATAGAAAGCTCCTTGATTCAAAAGAAGTCACCCTATACTACCTAAAGAAAGAAGGTAAAATTAACAAATCAATGTGATTCCAAATAGTAGGTAATGTTAAATTAGGCTCTGCTACATAGGTTTTTGGGGCAGCCTTTGGAGGAAGATATGGTAATCCCCAGATAAAGCAAGCCCTTCAAAAAGTTCTGATTTGTTTGATTTGTTTTGATGGAGCATGGTGTGTGTGATGTATAGTGTTTTATGGTGTGCATTTGAGGCACATCAACAAAGTTAGAGAGCTTGAATGATAAACCAAGGCTACTTCATAAATAATGGGAAATGAAAATTACCCCCCTCCTCATATATTCTAGAAGTGAATCCTAGAGTAAATCTCTTTGGGGACAGTTCTACAGGCATTTTGCAACCCTAGAAACACTGAGTAGCATATACATTGCATTAACTGAGGTAGAGAATTGCTGTTTTTTAACACTACAAGCTGCATGCCATAAAGATGCTGTATCATTCATAGGATTTGTAATAAATCTTTTGTATTCTTTCCTCACAATAATTTATCTGAAATAGAAGCCAACACCTTCCAGGTTACTAAGCCTAGCTATTGAATTAATTCATGAGCTGGACTGAAAAAATGGGCCATTCTTCACCACCAGGATCATGAATATTTTAATGTCTGAATAAAGTTAAAGCGACTCAACTTTGTGGAGATACCCCAGAAGTAAAATAGAGAATTAGATGCTATAGTGGACACTCTAATTCATTTTAACATAATTGAGATAATAACCAAAAATTAAACTGATCATTGCAGGTGGAACCAAACACTCATTTAAAAACCCATCATTGTTAACTCATGAAAAATTGGAGACTTACTATCCTCTCATGGTTTTGGCCATCGTAAGGAAACACAAAACCTTTCTAGTACTGTAGTAAGAGGGTTGTGATTTCATTATTAGTTGAAACTTAGCATCTGCACCAATAAGCCCAGAATTTCACCAATTCTGTAACAAAAATATGTTTACAACAATCCCCAGACTAGGCTTCCTTAATGTAAAGGACCAGAACTAGACATATGAAGAGATACACGAATAATCCCAGATAAAACAATGACTTTTTGAAACTTCTGGGCTTCTGCCAACCATACCCATCTGACAACACGAAAAGGAAATAAAAGAACAGTTGACATCATTTTTCTCTGTTCTCCAACAACTTTGTCAGTTTATTTTTACCAAAATCAGAAAACATAAAATAGCCACAGAAGACTGATGAGAAAGATGTTTGAAAATACATGTAATATTTTGATAAACTATTGCTTACATCATTGTTTTCCTTGGTCAGTGGAACAAATGGGCAAGCCTATGTAACCTAACCTAGTCTCACCCATGGGTAGACATTCCTCACTTTTGACAAGTAGTATCAATAAATCCTCAGCACCACCACTACCACCACCACCAGCAGCAGCAGCAGCTCGGTGATTAAAGTAATCCTTTAACTCAATGGTTCTCAACACTGGCTGCAAATTAGAATCACCTAGGAGAGCTTGAATCAGAATTTCTGGGGGTGGAAATAGACCATCAGCATTTTTTTAAAGCTCCATGTAGGATTCTAATGTGCAGTTAGTATTGAGGACTACTGCTATTCCATACAAAGATGTTGAAATGTGAACATGAATTTGTTTGCATGACTTGAAAATCATTGCTGGTAACTAAATTTCCTATCTTCTTTCATTACCAGTACAATGCCTTTCTTAGACTCATAGGTGTTTGGTGAGAACTCTTTAATTAAAACAAACATTAAATGAAAACTTTACCATGTTGAGACACCTTAAATTTCTATTCCTGTGTGACCTTAAGCACACTAATTCTTATCACTTCTTCACACATTTGTAAAGGGGGGATAATTTTGTTTACTTTCTAGGATTATCATGAAGCAAAATGGGTTAATACATCAGAAAGTACCTAGCAAAATGTTTGCATATAACAGACACCATGTAGTAGCTATCAACAAATAATTATAAATTGTAATTCTAAATATGTTATTGTAGTCATAATTGCAGCAAGTTAAGAGGCTTAACTGTTTATAACTTTTTACTTAAAATGTATGCAACAAATATTAAGCATTTACCATGGCTAGGCAATGTCCCGTAGGCTGATATACAGCAAAACAAACTAAAATCTCTGTTCTTCATTAAATTTAGCTTTCAGGGAGTTAGTGACAACACACTACGTAAGGAAAAGGGCCAAAGAAGTGGCGGGGGTGGGGGGAGCATGGTGGCTTGGTGGGGAAGTATTTTTGTTAGATGGGATAGCAAGGCAAGTACTCATGGAGACTGTTGCATTTGACTGAAAACCTGAGGGAAGTAAGGGAGCTAACCATGCAGATATTTGGGGGAAGGCTTTTCAGGTAAGGTCACAGGAAGAACGTGCCTGGGGTGTTCAGGCAGCAGCAAGGAGGCTATTGTGACAGGTTTAAAATCAAGTAAGGGGAAAACAACAGGAGACACGATCAGAGAAGTAATGCAAGTATAGGAGTGAGGTGACCATATAAGGCCTATGGATTGTGATTTTGCCCTTCTCATGTATTCTTTCAGGTAAATTTCTATTTCTTGCCCCCTATGCTGCAGGACAATTAAGAAAAGTTACAGGTCAAAGAGTTGTGATCAAAATATGGTGTGTGACTCTCGTAGACCAAAGTATATCACTGCCTCCACACGGTGACAAATGTATTTGAGATGAGGACTGCTCCACAGTCTTTGTCCCTGGATGCTTGTGAAGAGCAGAACTCAAGGCCTCCAAAAGAAACACACAACAGAAGGTAGAATGAACTTTGGTTGTTTAACTCATTAAGATTCTGAGTTGTTTGTTACTGCTTGTAAAATACCCTGACTCAGACATACTTCATATTAAAGACTTCTGCTTTTATTCTGAGTAAAATGGAAAACCAGTGGACATGCTCAAGGCAGGTGTGAAATGATTTGACTTGTGTCAGACAAGATCCACTCTACTTTGTTGAGAATAGGAGAAAAGCCTTGGGCAAGAGTAGAAGCTCTTAAGCAAAAGATACTATTGAAAATGTGATTGGTCAGGTGGGGTGGCAGAAACAAGTCTTTAACCAAAGAAGAGGTAAAGTAACTCATATATCTAGTCTTAGTACCCACATTGTTTCTACCAACTTAATTTCCACTCTCCCTTTGTCTCTAGTCATTAATTGGGATGCTTTCATTTCTGTTTTTTCCTATGTTCAATTGCCTATTATATAATTCTTACACAAATATTAATTATAACTAGAAATAAATGATCCATTTAAAAATGCAATAATGTATACTCAGGAGCTACAGTGTGACAGGCAATAGAGATATAAACAGATACAAATCTTTTTCCTCGCCCTTGAACCCTCCATCTAGATGGAGGAGCATGAAGACAAACACAGTGAGTTGCACATAATAGTTTAAGTGTAGGTTTTGTTTTGTTTTATAAAAACTTGAAACCAATGGTTTTTGAGAATACATGTGTTAGAATTTGTTTAGGAAAGAGGTAAGTCACGTTATTACTGCTGACTTCATCGAACAGGTACAATGTGGGCTTTAGGGGGAAGATAAGACTTTCATGAGCAAAGAGAAGGAAAAGCATTTTAATAACAAAAGCATAAATATCAGTGAGTTGATTAGTTTCAGACAAAATATGTAGACCCATTCTAAAGAAATACGAAGCTTATTAAAAAGAAAATGAAGTAAACTTGAAGAAATAAGAAAGCAGCAAATTATGAAGGGTCTTGAATAACAGAACAGAGAAAATACAGGCTAGCCAAAAAAATTTTTTTTGGTAATATTATACTTTCAACATGACCAAAGGATGTTTACAATTTTAATATGCAAAGATGAAATGGGTGATTTAAAACATGACTGTGACAACACACCTGATTCACTGTCTATATAATTTTGTCCCTACTTTAAAAAGGAACACTAGTTTGACTCTTGCATTACACACTCTTTTATCTCAAATCTAAATCCAAGAATTATAGTGAATGCCTAAGGTAATAAAAGAAGATAAAATAAGTTAATATATATGTCCTAGCTAGGGAGAAAAAGAAACAATTGTACTGAGAAAATTAACAAAAATAATTTACTTTTTAAAGAAATCTCACAAATAATGCTTAAAGGACATTACATTATTTTACTAAAAATATTACTTGTATAAGAAAGGAACTTGTGGATATTTGCTAATATACCACCATCTCAAAGCAAATTTCTGAAGTCTTAGAACAAATCTTATCATATCCATTGGCATAATGTTCAGTTATAAGTCCAGTCTTCTGTAAAGGTCAAAAGGATTTCTAGTGGGGGGGGAAAAAAAAAGATAGATTTGATCTAGTAAACAATTATTCAAAGAAAAATTAAATTAGAGGATATTCTAGAAAGGAACTGATATGACCTAGCAGTGCCCAAAGGGATGTGAATAAAAAGGCTTAATGTGTCCTTTGGGATCGGTTACATTGCCTTCTGAAATATAAAATATTATAATTGTGTTAGCATAGTCATCAATGAAAGACAATGTGAATATTGAGATTCATGCAAGCATTCACGTTTCAGCCTGATCAGAGATACTGTGATTTTTTAAATTGTTTATACTTAAGGGTATTTCATTCTGATGAAAAAATAATGATTTAACTTATTTTAAGCATATAAAAATATAGTTACTAATAATAAAATTTCAAGCCTCATGATAAAGAGTACAGCACCAACTAAAGCCTTCTTTAAAGATGGGATGTGATTTCAGTTCCACATATAAGTTCCTTAAAATATGACTATTCCATAAAAAGTAAATAATGTTTGAGAATTCATAATTTATGTTTTTGGATATGAATTCCAATTGGAAATTATTATTTAGAAAAAAATGGCATTGAATAAAAAGAAAAAAAGATTAAAGATACTATATGTTTATCATTGAGGGCTCTACAGAACTGTTACTTGATTCTTTAGAGAAAGAGGAGATAAAAAGGAAGGATAGGCAAGGTGGAAAATACAAAGTATGGTCCAGTGCTAATCATCACAGGAGAAAGTCTACCATGATAATTAACTCAGATCTCTATATGGCACAGAGGACATATAAAATGGCTCTAACAACAACAACAACAAAAATTGAGTACCTTGATTTGTGAGTCTTACTTTGTCAATATTTAGAGTTGGCCCTTGGTTTAGAATGTCAGAGTGGGTATTACTTTTATAGAGTTCATCCAACTTTCCTATTTTGTACTCAAATAATCCATACCCTCAGATTGGTGATTTTATTTTCTACTATAAATTCTTACCCTAGGCTAGTCTGTCTTCCTATATCGTGTACTACCTAGTGACTTTTCTTTATCTTTCTGGGTTAGTGCATCTAATCTACAGAAATGTAGTCTCCTCAGATACTATGGAGGAGTAAAAGCATGCACCAATCCCCAGAATATGTTCACATTCTATTCATGTCTTATACAACTATAGTTTTCTCTTTCCTCATGTATGTTCAAGGGATCATGTTCAAATTTCCTTCTATTTTGTACATCAAGTCATAGGATTTATATTAAGCATGTAATATCCAGCACAATTTATCTTTTTAAAAAATATAGACTCTGTGTCTGCTGTTTTCCCTGCTCTTTTCCTAAGTGAGATAAACTGGAGGCCATATGTCTATACGTTAACTCTTGAACAACATGAATTTGAACTGAGTGGGTCCACTAATATGTGGATTTTTTTTTATAAATACAGTATAGCATTGTAAATGTATTTTCTCTTATTTTCTTAACATTTCCTTTTTGCTAGCTTACTTTATTGTAATAATACAGTATCTAACACATATAAGTTTGTGTTAATTGACTATGTCATTGGTAAAACTTCCGGTCAACAGTAGGCTATTAGTAGTTAAGTTTTGGGGGAGTCAAGTTACACACAGATTTTTGATTGTGCAGAGGACCAGTGTCCCAAACCCCTGTGTGATTCAAGGGTAAACTAGATATTGTCAGTGGTGAAACCCATATTCCAGTATTGGTGAACTTAACTTTGAATCGTGTATGTGTGTCATTATAAATTAGAAGTCAGCAAACTTTTTCTGTAAAGAGCCATATATTAAATATTTTAAGCTTCCAGGCCACACAGGTCTCTATCTCATATTCTTGTTTCCTTTAAGGACACTTTAAAATGTAGTATTCTTAGCATGCAGCCACTGAAAAGCAGAGAGTGGGATGGACGTGGCCTATAAGCAGTAGTTTGACAACTCCTACTCCACATTTTTAAAGCTCACTTAACATAGTTTTCTTCATCTATGAGATACGTGAGAATTGAATGAGATCTATAAAAAGCCTATACTTTAATAAGTGTTTATTAAGTGTTGACTATTATTGATGGCAATTTTATCATTAGGATGCATATAAGTAATAGAGGCAGTTAGAAAAGAATAATGTATTTATTGCCATTTGAAGGGTTTGAATCCTGATAGACATGCTGATAACAGATATTCTGAGAAAGGATTAGAATCACAATAAAAGTCTATCTTTTGCCTTAAGTGAAATGCAAATCAAAACCACAAGATACCACTTCATATCCACTAGGGCTGCTATAGTCAAAAAGATAACAAATCATAATAACTGATAATAACAAGTGTTGATGAAGATGTAGATGAACTATAAAAAGAGCAAATTAAATCCAAAGTAACCAGAAGAAAGAAAATGATAAAGATCAGAATAAAAAATCAACAAAATAGAAAAATAATAAAGAAAGAAATGATATCAAAACTGGTTGTTTGAGAATTTCAAAAAAGTCAATAAACCTCTGGGTGGAATAATCAGGAAATAAAAAAGACATAAATTACCAATACCAGTAATGAATGAGGTAATACCACTAGAGATACTACAGATATAAAATAGTAACAAAATATTATAAACAATTTGTTACCAACAATTTCAACAACACAGAGGCAATGAAGAAATGACTAAAACTACCAGAGTCACTCAAGAAAAAATAGATCAATTGAATAACTCCATGTCTATTTGAAAAATTTGAATTTGCACTTAAAAACCTCAAAAATATTTTAGGCCTATAAAGCTTCACTAGTAAATTCTAGCAAGCTTTTAAGGAAAAAAATGTATCAATTCTGTACAGATTATTTCTGCAAACTTAAGGGAATAGAGTAATTCCCAGCTCATTCAATGAGGTGAAACTTATCCTGATACCAAATCACACAAAAATATTACAAGAAAGAAAATTAAAGATCAATATCCATGAATAAGAACTCAAATATTCCAAATAAAATTTAGCAAACTGCCAATAAATATGTAACTTTCAATTCATCAGATTAAACTAAAAAAGAAAATTACATAATCTTTCCAATAGATGGAAGAAAAAAAATGATATTGTCCAACATCCATAACTGATTTAAAAAAAAAAAAATCAGGAAACAGAGGAGAAAGCAAATAAATTAACCTGATAAGGACAACTATACAAAAAAAGATCTCACATTGTACTTAATCAAGAAAACTGAATTGTTTTCCCTTAAAGATCAGAAACAAAACAAGAATGCCCCCTGTCCTCACTCTTATGCAATATCATAGTGAACATCTTTGCCAATGCAACAAGGCAAGAAAAAGAAATAAAAACCATTCAGATTGAATTAGAACTGTCTTATTCACAGACAATATGATGCCTATTAGGAAACTCTCATGGAATCTACAAACACCAAAAAACTGATCAATAAATGTTACAAAGTCAATTATACTTCTGTTACTAGCAATGAACAAAGAGAACTGTTATTTTTTTAAGACTATTTCCAGTAATATGCAAATATAAAATAAATCTGCCAGACCTGAAAATTTTTTTTAAAAATCACTTAAATTTTTTTTTAAAGGATCTAAATAAATGTAGTAATATCATGCATTCCTGAATTGGAAGACAGTATTGTTTAGATGTCAGTTTTACCCAAACTGACCAATAGCTTCAACACAGTCTCTATCAAAATACCAGTAATTTTTGTAGAAATTGACAAGATCATTATAAAATGTATATGGAAAGGCAAAAGATCTAAAATAGCCAAAACAACTTTGAAAACAGAACTAAGTTAGAAGACTTAAACTGACAAGCTACAAAGGTCAAGATAACATGGTTGGCATCAAGACAGACAAACAGATCAATGGAACATAATGGAGTCTAGAAATAGACTCATATGTATATGGTCAATTTATTTTTGCCAAAGTGTAAAGTGCAAATGGTTGAAATGTTTATCTTTTCAGCAAATGCCACTGGAACAGTTGGATGCCTACTTTGTAAAACAATAGCTTTGATCTGTAACTCACAAAATACAGAAAGAAAAAAAAAAGACCTCAAAATAGATTATAGTCCAAAATTTAAAACTGAAATTCAAAAAATATTCTGAAGACGACATAGGAGAAAATCTTTGTGACCTTTGTCAAAGAGTTCTTAAATAGGACTTCTGAACCATAATTCCATTAAAAATGATAAACTAGACCTCAGGAAATTTAATAATTTCTGCTCTTCAAGGACACTATTAAAAGACACAAAACAGTAAAAATAATTGCTTTATCTATCTGATAAAAGGCTTATATCTAGGGTATCTAAAGACTTTTCAAAACCCAATAAGAAAACAACCCAATCTGAAAAATTAGCCACAAACATACTTTACTCTAGGAAACTCAGATTATTTTTGTAGCTAAATTTGGATTTGAACCCCATGTATTAAGGCTACTTTTCCTACTTGCCTTACAACCTGTTATTAATTTTTTGTGTTTTTCCCCCATCCACAACCTTCTACAACCTGTGCCAGGATAGATAAAAATTAAAGCCAAACAATAAAATTTTATGATATATTCATTTACTTTATTGTTTCTGTAAGTGTACTTAGGTACATATGTTTTCAGAAGTTACTTATGTTTTATCTTCGTAATATATTACATTTGGGCTCACCAGACTAAAAGAAAACATTTATGTGCCTATTATTTGGAATATGAAAATCGAGGATTTTTATTTTTTAAGATTCTATTTATTTATTTGACAGAGAGCAAGAGAGCACAAACAGGGGAAGGGGCAGAGGCAGAAAGAGAGGCAGAAGGAGAAGCCCAGATGCTGGGCTCTATCCCAGGACCCTGGGATCAAATACCAGAGCCAAAGGCAGATTCTTAACCAACTGAGCCATCCAGGTGCCTGAAAATCAGAGGATTTTTAATTCTTAAAGAATTTTATTTAGGAGATAAGTAAATTTCAAGTGGAAAATTGATTGATGAATTTGAGAACATACTAAGTATAGTACTTGATAGAAGATGACTACTGTCCTCAGATATACAGAGGAAAGTATAACTAAATTATTCTTTCTCCTGAAGAGCATAGCTTATTCATTAAAAAAAAAAAAAAATGTGTGTGTTTGTATACACATAAATCACCACTTCTGTGTTTGGTTTGTTTTCTTTTGTTTACCAAAGAAAGTAATGTTAGGAGCAAAGGAGATCTAGGCTCATATTCAAGACTTAAACTTTTTAAATAAGGGGTAAGTTTCTTCATCTGTAGAAGTCTTCTTTAACTGTAGCATATAGATATTAATCCCCAAGGTGTTCATGAAAACTTGTATATGCAAAGCATCTAACATATGCCTGAGGCTCAATAAATGTTAGTAATATCCCTACTTCTATTCACTGCTTTAATTGTATTCCTGATGTCTACAATGTGTTCAGAAACAAATATAAAAGAAGTGAATGCACAGTAATATTTACAAAAATTCTTTCTAAAAGTATTCTTCTTTGCCTTGTTAATTGGTCAAAAATTAGTAGGTGGGTAATAAGGACAATCTTGCCATAGTACTTGACTCCTTGAGTATCTATTTTTCAAATAGGCATTTGATCCACCCTCAAAGATTTTATGGTAAAAATGAAAAAAGAGGGTGATTTCTATTAATTCAGTTATTTGGAAAAAGTAGAAAATCAAATTGTTCAAATAAAGATCTAAATTATTTGTGATACATAATAAATAGGAGCACTATTAATTAAAATAATTTATTTCTATTCTATTATCAGGCTTTGTTGATGCCATTTTATTCACCCCAACCAGTATTTTTTTAAAGAATTTATTTTTAAGTAATCTCTACACCCAACATGGGGCTCGAATTTACATCCCCAAGATCAAGAGTTGCATGCTCTACTGACTGAGCCAGCCAGATGCCCCACCCCAACCAATATTTTAATTCTATGCTGGCTCAAATTAAAATATATATAGCAGCATGAAATAAACTAGCCAGGGTTTGAATAGAAAGAAATTTTGCGGGGCGCCTGGGTGGCTCAGTTGGTTAAGCGACTGCCTTCGGCTCAGGTCATGATCCTGGAGTCCCGGGATCGGGTCCCGCATCGGGCTCCCTGCTCAGCAAGGAACCTGCTTCTCCCTCTGACCCTCCCCCCCTCTCATGTGCTCTCTGTCTCTCTCTCGTTCTCTCTGTCTCAAATAAAAAAAAAAAAACTTTAAAAAAAAAAAAGAAAGAAATTTTGCTTTGTGTTTTTTAATACAAAGAAGTTTTGAGGGAAAAGGTTTAGGAAATCAGTATTGCTATGTTCTCAGGGCCACATCTAACTGAAATGTAACAAATCCCTATATAGATCTATAAAAAATATATCAAACTAGGTAGATGTGTGTATAAATAATAGGAGGAAAAGGAAGGACAAATAAGAAAGAAAGGAGGGGAGGAAAGAAAGGAGAGGGAGGGAAGGAGGGAAGGAAGTAAAGAAGGGGAGAGGAAAGGAGAAAGAAAAAAAGAAAGAAGAATAAGCTCCTTTATATTATTCTTCATATAATATCACCCTGTACCTCAGACTGTGGGACTTAGTATTCATAAATTTTTTGTGCGTCATTACAAAAATTACTTCAAACTGAAGTAAAACTAGGTAACATTTTAGTCCATGTAGCCAGAGTAAAGGTGCTCTTTACAAACAGCTCTGGAAGATGGTTATTTCTCCTTCCCTCCCGTTTACTAACAAGTATGGATTAGCAGACTACACAGGACAGCCTACTTCCAGCTCACTCTGAAGCACTGTAAACCAGTAACAGCGACAGAATAGCAATTACAGCCCACACAATTCATTACCTCTTTTAACAGAGTTCTTTTGTTTTGTAGCATAAAGGAGAAAGAAACCATGAATTGATACCCAGTCCTGTATCGTTAAAGCCATAAATTCTGTAGAATTATGTACCAAACTACCATTTGGTGCTACTACTTTAGGGCTCTGTTTATTTGTTTTCTGCTCTGTTTTGACTAAGGGAATAAGGAGTCTTCCAGAGAAACAGCTTGCCTGCTTCCCCCTGAAGCTTACTTTATTCTTTGAAACCACAGACTTATTTTTGTTTGGTCATGTTTTAAAAACCATGTCAAATCTGACTTTAAATTTGGAACTAAACATGAATTTTCAGGTCTTTTTTCCTTCTCTTTTTTCTTGGAGAAATAAAATGTTCTCTAAGAAAAATACAAATATAAGAGGCTCTCTCAATATCTAATTTTTAAAACATTTAAATAAATCAATACCATATGGATTTTCTTTCTCTTACAATATATGTTTTAAGAAATCTATAGAAGAAAATGTCTTACATTTTTACCTAAAACAAAATCTGTCAAGAAACATCCTCAGCTGCTCAATACACTACATTTACTCTACTCTCCAGGTGTCCAATAGCTCTTTTTGCCCTGCTATAAATTATCTATTAAGGATGGTTGACTCTCTACTCCAAATTAGGGGACCTGGCAGCTGTGAGAATAAGGAGCCTAGAACTACCAATTACTTTGTCTGAATAAAGTTTCTGAAATATACTAGAGAGAGGACACTTGGATAAAAATCAATAGTTCCTACACTATGGTTTGAAGTTTTAAAAGAATGGAAAAATGCTTTAATCCAGCATGCTTCTCTTAGTTCATCATAATTTAAACATGATGCAAAGCCAGGGAGATAGCATTGGGATGAATTGGCCTTTTGAGAAATGTTTCTAGATAGAGTGGCAACAGGAGTCTTGATAAAGTTCTTCTATACACTCTTTTCTGGTAGTGTAGAAAACGATAAAGTGGATTGTATTGATGGCAATTTTCTTGTTGCATGAGAAAGCAAGCCCTCTGACCTAATTGCTCCAAATTATGTTTAAAAAAAATTGCGCTGACTCTATATGTGTACTGTACTTATAGGTATTCTTTATTTCCATTTTATTTAATGCATCTTCTATTAGATAAAAAAAAAGGGGGGGGGGTAGGAAAACATTTCTCTATACCAGAAAAGGCCACGGTGCACAATCGGGTGGTAGTGGTGGGAATGATAAAAAGTTCAAAACATATCTCATTCTAGTCCTCCCAGCCTTGTTACTCTATGCTTTATTATGGGCACTAAGTGAATCCCTAGTTTAAATTTTATTTAAGTTTTAATTCAGGTAATTCATGAAAATTCCTGAGCACAATGTCCGGCATACAATAACCATTTATTATCATTAAATGGTATTATTATTGTTATTATTGTTCATTTGTATTTGTTGATTTTTAAAAATTATTTCAGTTACAAAATTGCTCTCTACTAGAAGTGAAACATGTAGAGAACACCTAATACTCCACTAAAAGTATCAATACAGAAGTATAATAGAACATTACATGAGGGGAAGAAAGGCAATCAAGAGCATCTGGTGCAATTCTGTTATTTTATACCAAAGGCAACTAAGAATCAGAGTGATACAGGGTGGTGATTAATATCCCTCACACATAGCTCAAAACAGGGATACTCTACATGGAAGTATGGTATGCATGCATTTCTCTTTTGCTTATTCCATCTAAGGCTGCAGAATGCTAGGAGTCTGGAAATTTTACTGGCTCTTCAGACAGAGAACACCTGGTATTCTGAGCACTCCAGTTTGAGGGAGTGCCAACAATGTGTTTTCTTAAATGCTCTGACATACACACATGGTAACACCACCAACACCAACAAAACCCTCATTCTGGCATCTTCAAAGTGGCTGCACTTAAAGTTTGACATTATCATCTGCTGCCATAGATACATTCTTCAGGAGAGCAGACAGGAGAATCAGAGCGATTACTGTGTTGAACCCATCACAGCTTTCCTGAAGTCCAGAAGATCCTAATTCTGCCCTGCTTCTGTCCCTACTATACCAAGTATAGAACTACAATTTCTGTATCACAACAGCCTGAGACAAAATAGAAACATGCAGATAAGAACTGTAAAGGAGTATTTCTGACCCCAAATATCTTCTCCCTGGGAACTCCCAAATACGTCTGTGAAACCTTAAGTCTTTCTCATCTATGAGTGAGTCTTCTAGGGCACGTCTTTTTTACTTTTTTAAATTTTTTTATTATGTTATGTTAATCACCATACATTACATCATTAGTTTTTGATGTAGTGTTCCATGATTCATTGTTTCTAGGCACGTCCTGAAATTCATTTCCCTTCTCTCTTCCTTCAGCTAACTCTTACTAGAAGTTCCATTTCCTCTGCTAGCACATCTGCTGCCCACCAGTGGTTTCATAACACCAGTCTGTACTGAAGTTGGTAGTCTCTCTTCTCAGTGCAGGGACCCACACCTAGGGCAGCAGGCTAGCCAGTACCTTATGACTTTAGGATCCTTCCACCAAACAGCTCATCAATTGAAACACAGGAAAGTACCACTATCTGACCATTTATTACCAGTTAAGTATGATTCAACTTAACAGTTTTAACATCTCTTATACTGTGAAAATTTTACTCTGGGATTCAGAAATGAATCCATGGATGCTGGGCCAGAATACAATTTGAATGAAGACTTGAGCTCAGAAATCACCTCCCCCTCCAATTCCAACCCATTATCTGAACAGCTCTTAATCCCTTCCCATAAGAAGAATTCTTTCCCAGAACACAGCATACTTCCCCATATGGACCACCTGCAACCAATACCCCTAGACATATTTAAACACAAATCTAACTACAGTTGAAGTCTTTTGCTACACTTCGCTTTCAGGAAATGGTTTGGACTTAAGTGTGATACATATGCTAAACATATTCAAGTTCAGATGATGAGTAGGTATTGCCACCGATAAATGACAGTGGCTGAGCCATTCTTGATACAGAAGAGCCAGAATTCAGCCATAATAAATTATTTCCCCCAATATTATTGATGTTACCATCATTATCAAAGGAATATTATCACAGACAACTGTTTAAGTATGTCCCACATATTTAAATCTGAACTTCTTTGCTTACATATGGAATTCCAACTCACATCCCTCCACTCTGTCTGGCTCCTCTAAAACCTTCCACATTTTTTTCTTCTCCTCCCTGGTGTCACTGGCACCTCCCAATTTAGTAAACCAGTGAATTTAATTAATGAACTTCTTACTCTTCCTTCCAGATCATTGACAAAGGCATTAAATAAAAACAGTCCTAACACCTATCCCTGCATCTTTTCACTACCTCCCTCCCACTGTACACACTGCTATACATTATCACCATTAATTTAAAATTCTTTAGCCAAAAGTAGTCACAGCTGGGTCCAATGGTGTAAATTAAGCAGACTGTAAATGCATTTAGTAAATTTCACATCATTTTGGTCTATCACCCTACAATAAAGTATAAAACTGGAGAAAATAGGTCTTATACATAAGAACTATATATAAATTATAAATCAGTCTTCTCATTAATAACCTAAGAAAAATTATGGGAAAAAGTCTATCTTCTAGTCAACCACTTTTTTGTTGAATCTTAATCCTGAGCTCTGTTTTCCCCTTCTCTTCAACACCCTATACTGGCAGGCTCTCATACCTTCCCATTCAAAATTTAGTCCTTGGAAAAGATTTTAAAAACATATTCAATCAAGAAATCTGCCATGCCTATCATATGCCTGGCACTGTTCTGGGCACTGGACATAAAGTGAACTAAAGAGTCAAAATACCTATAATAAAAGAATTTATGTTCTAGAGATTAGCTACTAAATAGATACATAGTATGTCAGATTGTGATGTCCTTCATAGAAAACTAAAGCAGGTTAAGAAATAAATGAAGTGTCAGGTTAAAAAGGGGGGAACTGTTACCAGATATTGCTGGTAAAAAGGGTCTCCACTGATACAGTGACTTTTGAGCAGAGTGCCAAAGAAAGGGAGGGCATAAATCACATTGTTACTGGGGAAAAAAGCATTCCAAGCTGGGAAAAAGCAAGTATCTCTAGTCACTGCATAGCTGGGTTCAAGAAAGGAGACCAATGCAGCAATAGGGTAGTAAATGAGCAGATGTGTGGGATGAGAGAGGATTTAACAGGAACCCAGGTCATACAGAACTTTCTAAACCTGGTCAAGATTTAGGGTTTTATCCATATGGAGCTGGAAATCTATTTTGAGTAATGGGATAATATTATGGGACCTAAAATGTAAAAAGAATATTCTTCATCTGTGTTTCTGCAACGGTCACATATAGAACAATCACCTTGGAATTCTATTAATAGGCAGATTCCAATTCACTGGGTGTGAGTAGAGTCCAAAATTCTGTATTTCTGACAGGATCCCCAGTTATCATGGTATTGCTGGTCAGTGGGCCATACCTTGAGAAGCAAAGCTCTACATCACAGGTTCTCAAGGGGTGGTCCCCTGACTATCAGCATTCACATTACCCAGGAACTTGGTAGAAATGCAAATTCTGTGGTCCCACTTACTGAATCACAAGTTCTGGGAATGGAGCCCAGCAATCTATATTTTAATAAGACGTCAGTTCATTCTGATTCATGTTGAAGTTTGAGGACCACAACTCTGTATGATTATTATAAATATCATATAGGGTAGTAAGGGTGGAAACAAGAACATTTAGGAATGATCAGAACAGTTAGGACAATACTAGCTTGAGTCAGGATGTTCTTATGGATGCAATGAGAAAGAACTGAACTATGGATATATTTTAAAAGTAGAGCCAACAAGATATGTGAAGTATATGAGACAGAAAGACAGGGTCACCTGAGGCTTTCATTTCAATAATTTGAAGAATGGAGTTACCATTTACAGGCTAAAAAGATATAGATAGAACAGACTAAATACAGGATAGAGTCAGGAAATGGTTTGGACTTAAGTGTGATACATATGCTAAACATATTCAAGTTCAGATGATGAGCAGGTATTAGACATATGATTCTATAGGTCAGGGGAGAAATACTGTCAAGAAACATGAAATTGACAGTTGTATTTGAGAGTTGATAGCATTATAGCCATAGAAATGAATGAAACAACTTAGGGAGTCGATGCAAACAGAAAAAAGTCCCAAGTACTGTCATCTGGAGTGTTCCAATTTTAAAGGAACGAAGGAGCCTCACAAGGAACAACCGACCATGTAGGAGAAACCAAGAAAAATAAATGAGGATGACAGTGCCTAAGATGGGAGCTGTTCCCCTCTAAAGAAGACAAAAGGGTTCATTTCCGGTGGAGAGGTATGGGGTTCAGGACAGTGGACTGAGGTTACTGCATGAATATAGTCAGCACCATCCTGTGTTCTGATTATTTTTTTTAAAGATGTTCTAACTGATGAAGAGGATGAGACCTATGTATTTATCCATACTTCATAAATCCCGTCATCCATTTGAAGAACTTTCAGTCCCACGCTTCCTCTTTTCAAGGTACAAATTAAGAAACTTAATGCTAGGATATGCCAAGCCCAATAGATTCATAGTATCTTCATCTTACACAGAGTCACCATATATACATGCCCTTCTCTATACATGCCCTTTACCATCTGTGTTCTCTCTAGTAGTAGACACTCAATAAATACATTTTTAAAATGTTGGCTTAATGAATTAAAAGGCAAGCCCCCATAAATTCTCTATTTCTGCCTCAGGAATATATTTTTATAATTGTGGTATTTTTATTAATTTTATAATTTACATTTTTAACTAATGATGTAATGTAGAGTGATTAACATAATAAAAAATAAAAATATATATATAATTTATATTTTTAAAATGCTTTAAAATGATAAAGTGATTTCACATAGATTGTCCCATTTAACTTTCAAACATCCCTATAGGCCAGAGAGGTAACATTATCACTACCTTATAGCTGAGAAAAATAAGTTTCAAGGCCAAATATGTAAATTAAATGAAAAAACTAAGGCTAGAATCTAGGGATCCTTGAGTCCTGGGCCAGAACATAGCCAATCATACTCCACTGTTTCAAATAGGCTCCATGCCTAAATGGAAGACCATTGCCCAAGTCTGATTTTCTCCTAAAGCATCAACAGACATGATTTTAAATCTGTTGTCATCTTACAACATCATTTCTTCATCAAATGAATGTGATGCAATTTACATTAGAAGCTTCAAATTTAAGAAGTAAAATACAACTGTGTTTTTAATATATATGTACATGCTCATAATTAATTATATCAGTATGGGAGAACAGTTCTAGCCAATTTGTCACCTCACAGGGGTGTTGTAAAGATTAATTAGAATTAATCAGTTGAGTTATTTGGAGGCAAAAAGCATTCTAAAAGTGCTAAGCACTGTTATTTCTCTTTAAGATCAGTTTTGAGTTAAATAGCAGTCATTGATCAATAAAATTTTCCTGAAAATGATTCACTCTACAGATACTTGTATTTCTGATTTGTTCTTGAAGACTACAAGTAGTGACCTCTTTGGTTATGATCTAATACAGTGAATGGAAACAAATTTGGTGAGATAATGGAAGTATTACAGATGACAGATTTATTTGATTATAGGAAATATTTACATGTTATTTGTTTCATTATTCTCTTCCTCCATCTCCAATATGAAAACATTTAATTCATTATTATTCTCAACATTTTTTTCTTAATATACCAAAAATGTCATTTGACAAAATCCCTATCCTTAAGAGAAACAAAAATATATTCACCATATTAGGCAGCATTTAAAATATTTAAGCATTTTTCTTGAATATGGTTTTGTTAAAATAGCTTTCATTTTAAAATGTCAAAACTTATCAAAAAGCATTTATCATGACTGTAGATATTTCACCTAGAGATAAGGAAAGCTGCCTTTATATAACACATTTCTTAATGCATGTTGGTACCATTTAAGACCACTCTATATAAATATTTTCATACATCTTTCTTTTGGCTATATTTGTTTTCAATTCTACTTATCTGTGAGAATTCATTTTAGACACGTACATGAAGAAAAATAGATCAATGTTAGGGACTAAGATACTGACAACAGCAAATTTTGAGGTAAAATTTTATTAATAGGGCTCTAACAATCATTTTGAATATATATTTTAGAAGTTTAATCCCATATATACCTGATATGGAAGGCATAATGAATTTCATTGGGTACAGTAAATTAAACAAACTATAATCAAGAACTTTCATGAGCCAAGAAGAGTTGTGCATTTTCTGGTGTCAGAATCCTGTTTAGTCCACCAACTCATCATGCTGTATGAGAAACTAATCAATGGTGAGTTAATTTGCTTAATAGATTTTGAATAAATGGTCTGCTGACTGATACCTTCCCTCCTCTGATTCCTTCTAAAAGGCAAAGCAGAGCAGTTTTTGTGGAATATGAAATATATTTTCTAATGTCCTTTAAAAAAAAAAAAAACTTAAATAGGATATTTCTGGAAAAGGCAGCACCAACAGTATTTTTTTTTAATTGAGATCAAATTCATTCCTAAATTGGGATAATTATCTCGCATTCCTTATATATATTTATCAATTCAATCCTTACCTTCTACAGTACTTAAAATCATTGCCCACCATTGTTCTAGAACAAAGCAAAGCTCAAAAACTGAGGATCCTGCCCATGTGTCTTAGTTTCTGTTAACTGCTTTTACAAAAAAATTAGGGAAATACAGTATGAAGATTGGCATATAAGTGTCACTCACTGGTATGTAATTAATTGATATAGAAAGGCATCATTTCTCCCCTTTTTATCTTCCATGTATAGGAAGCACAAAACAATGGGAAGACTACAGACAGACTATAGAATCATTTGACCCAGTAATCAAAATTGAGTTCTGCTTCTTACTGATTTTGTACTTTTGAATATTAACGTTCAAAGCTTCAGTTGCTAGGTCTTTAAAGGACAATAATAAAACTCACCTTACAAAGTTGATTTGAAGATTAGATAATATGTGCAAAGCTCCTACTACAGTATGGTACTAGGTGGGGATTTAGCATACAATAGTCAGTACTCTTATTATCCTCTTGAAATGGGAAGTGATATAAACCCACGGTTCATGTAACCTGAAAGCACACAAACCTTCTCAAACACACCATTTATCAGGAGGTGTCACTGATTATTGAAGTGAATATAAATACAGAAGTTTCAGACAAAAGTGAATAGTTAAGCAGGAACAGGGAATTACTGTAAATGAAACAAGCAAATGCTTAACAGGAAATGCATTTACTATTTCCTGTAATGTTGTCAGCCTGCTTCAAATAGATCACGGGATTTTTAAGTTCTGGATGAATCATTATTCAACACCTCTTTTCTTGATTAATGTATTTATAAGCTTAATGCAGTATTCGTTGGCATGAGTCCATAGAGAAGTTTAAACATCTTCAAACACTAACTTTAATTCTGTCTGTTTCTCTGTGGGGCAATGCAGTTTCAGCATCATGGATCCCTTGCTACCTGCACTATCTAAAATATTTAATATGTAGGTAATTTTGTTATCTTTTTCAAACACAGGATTTATGGTAGTAAGATACAGTTTGCATTTTCAGCATCTTGTTCCACTGCTGCATTTAATGAAGTAATTGGATCCCTACCAGTTAAAGATGAAGTCATCCACAGTCTCATCCATTTCCCAGGAGCTGCATACACCATGGTGACTCCAACATCTCTATCTTTTCTGAGACTTTTTTTTTTTTTCTGGTAGGCTCCAAACTTATTTCTAGCTTCTACTGGAAAAATCAACTTGGATGAACTCCAAGTATTTCCCAGCCAACTGTCCAAAAGTGAATTCCTTACCTTTATCTAACAATTCCTCTTCCTGACTTCCTGTTGTCAAATACTACTACCGTGTAACCAATCATTTGAGCCAGACCTGGGATGTGCTACCTACTCTTTCCTCTTCATCTAATAGTCACTAAAGCAGTTCTACTCTACATTCTACTCTGGTTAGTTGTTGAGTCTATCCTATTCTGTGGCCTTACTTCAGGCCTTCATCCTCTCTCACCTTGATGATTTCAAGTTCCTCTCATCTTTTTTTCTCATCACCCTTTCAAATTGGATACAGTAAATCCTTTTCTATTGTGGCTTTGGATATGTCCTTAAGAAAAGTGTTTCTTGCAGTGAATTCTGAGTTCTGGTTCTACAAGTTACTAATAGGCATCACATTAAAAGGCAAGTTTTCTGACCAAATAAATGTGGAAAGAACTTTGTTAAAAAAGGGAGAGGGTTTCTGTTAGGCTTGCCGTGGTCTTTAATGGGTTAATGTGCAGGTTTAGGTGATTTTTAAGAAAAAGTTTGTGTGTGTGTGTGTGTGTGTACCTAAGTCATTTGGGGATGGCAGGGAAATGCACAAGAGTAATATTCAATGAAACATACTTTTGGAAGTTTTGAAAAATACAGCCTTGACCATACTAAGTACACATCATGATGGCCTGACATAGTGTTCTTTTTTGCCTTCATCTCTTCATCATAGCATGTCATGCCTAAATTGGCTTCTTTAACCTTAGACAGAGATCAAGCCTCAAAAGGCTTACATAGGGTTTTTATTTTTCAAGTTCTAAGAAAGTTACCTTCCTTAGAAGCAGATAGCTTCTCCAACAAAGTTCAACACTTCTAAAATATAGGGGTTGGGGGAGGGAGTGGAGTTTACAGAACACTGGCATTCGAAAAGAATTTACAGAAATAGTCCCTTAAAATGTAAGTATACTTGGGGGGGCAGGGGACGGAGCAGGATGGCAGAGAAGTAGGAGACCTGGATTTCGTCTCCTCTCAGGAATTCAGCTGGATAGGGAGCAAACTATTCTGAACACCTACAAACTCAACAGGAGATAGAAGAAAAGAATAGCAACAACTCTGAACAGAAAAGTGAACACTTCCTGGAAGGTAGGATGCTTGGAGAAGTGAATCCGAGGCGATATTCGGGAGGATAGACGGCGGGGAAGGGGCCTCCGTTGGCCGCTTCTGGCAAGTGATAGAGCCATGGAGCACAAAATCAGAGCTTTTAGAAGTCGGCTCTGCTGAGGGACGTCGCTCCAGTGGCTAAGCAGGGGGTGGAACCCTCGTGGGACAGTGTGGTCTCAGGACCGTTGGGGTCACAGAAAGACCGGGGGTGCCTGAGTGCGGCAGAGCTCCCAGGTATCGGAGCGGGGAAGCCAGCTGCAGAGACGGAGCCGAGGCACTGGCTCTCAGCTCGGGGTTGCCATAAACTGTGATCCGTGGAACAGTCGGGCCACTGTTCCTCCAGCAGGGACCCAACAAGCGACAGATCTGGGGAGACTCCCCTTTCTCCCCTGGGAGGAGCAGCGTGGGAGCGCACCACAGGGATCTGCTGGGTTTGGAGACTCCACACGGGGTCGGGTGCCAGAGATAGAAATGCTCGGTCACAGGCCGGGTGAGCACGGAGTGCGGCCAGAGACTGGGGAGACGGGAGTGATTGACTGCTTTTCTCTGGGGCCTCAATGAGGAGTGGGTCTCCGAGTTCTCAGCTCCTCCGGGGTGGAGATTGGGAGGTCGACATTTTCACTCTCGTCCTCCATGGCTGCATGGAAAGCTTGCAGGGAAAAAAAGCTCCCAAGAGCAAACCCGAGCAGATTACTTAGCCCAGACCGGCAAGGGCAGGGCAATTCTGCCTCCGGCAAAGACATTTGGGAACCACGGCAACAGGCCCCTCCCCCAGAAGATCAGCGGGAACAGCCAAATTAGATTTTAAACCAAAGACTGTAATAAGAGATGAAGAAGGACACTATATCCTACTTAAAGGGTCTATCCAACAAGAAGATCTAACAATTGTAAATATCTATGCCCCTAACATGGGAGCAGCCAATTATATAAGGCAATTAATAACAAAAGCAAAGAAACACATTGAAAACAATACAATAATAGTGGGGGACTTTAACACCCCCCTCACTGAAATGGACAGATCATCTAAGCAAAAGATCAACAAGGAAATAAAGACTTTAAATGACACACTGGACCAAATGGACTTCACAGACATATTCAGAACATTCCATTCCAAAACAACAGAATACACATTCCTCTCTAGTGCCCATGGAAGATTCTCCAGAATCGATCACATCCTAGGTAACAAATCAGGTCTCAACTGGTACCAAAAGATTGGGATCATTCCCTGCCTATTTTCAGACCACAATGCTTTGAAACTAGAACTCAATCACAACAGGAAAGTCGGAAAGAACTCCAGTACATGGAGACTAAAGAGCATCCTACTAAAGAATGAATGGGTCAACCAGGAAATTAAAGAAGAATTTAAAAAATTCATGGAAACCAATGAAAATGAAAACACAACTATTCAAAATCTTTGGGATGCAGCAAAAGCAGTCTTAAGAGGCAAGTATATAGCAATACAAGCCTTTCTCAAGAAGCAAGAAAGGTCTGAAGTATACAACCTAACCCTACACCTAAAGGAGCTGGAGAAAGAACAGCAAATAAAGCCTCAACCCAGCAGGAGAAGAGAAATAATAAAGATCAGAGCAGAAATCAATGAAATAGAAACCAAAAGAACAGTAGAACAGATCAACGAAACTAGAAGCTGGTTCTTTGAAAGAATTAACAAGATTGATAAGCCCCTGGCCAGACTTATCAAAAAGAAAGAGAAATGACCCAAATCAACAAAATCATGAATGAAAGAGGAGAGATCACAACCAACACCAAAGAAATACAAACAATTATAAGAACATATTATGAGCAACTCTATGCCAGCAAATTAGATAACCTGGAAGAAATGGATGCATTCCTAGAGATGTATCAACTACCAAAACTGAACCAGAAAGAAATAGAAAACCTGAACAGACCTATAACCACTAAGGAAATTGAAGCAGTCATCAAAAATCTCCCAAAAAACAAAAGCCCAGGGCCAGATGGCTTCCAAGGGGAATTCTGCCAAACATTTCAAGAAGAATTAATACCTATTCTTCTGAAACTGTTCCAAAAAATAGAAATGGAAGGAAAACTTCCAAACTTGTTTTATGAGGCCACCATTACCTTGATCCCAAAACCAGACAAAGACCCCATCAAAAAGGAGAATTACAGACCAATATCCTTGATGAACATGGATGTAAAAATTCTCACCAAAATACTAGCCAATAGGATCCAACAGTACATTAAAAGGATTATTCACCACGACCAAGTGGGATTTATCCCTGGGCTTCAAGGTTGGTTCAACATCTGCAAATCAATCAACGTGATACAATACATTAACAAAAGAAAGAACAAGAATCATATGATCCTCTCAATAGATGCAGAAAAAGCATTTGACAAAGTACAGCATCCTTTCTTTTTTTTTTTTTAAAGATTTTATTTATTTATTTGAGAGAGAGAGAATGAGATAGAGCATGAGAGGGGGGAGGGTCAGAGGGAGAAGCAGACTCCCTGCTGAACAGGGAGCCCGATGCGGGACTCGATTCTGGAACTCCAGGATCATGACCTGAGCCGAAGGCAGTCACTTAACCAACTGAGCCACCCAGGCGCCCTACAGCATCCTTTCTTGATCAAAACTCTTCAGAGTATAGGGATAAAGGGTGCATACCTCAATATCATAAAAACCACCTATGAAAAACCTACAGCGAATATCATTCTCAATGGGGAAAAACTGAGAGCTCCCCCCTAAGGTCAGGAACACGGCAGGGATGTCCACTATCACCACTGCTATTCAACATAGTACTAGAAGTCCTAGCCATGGCAATCAGACAACAAAAAGAAATAAAAGGCATCCGAATCAGCAAGAAGAAGTCAAACTCTCACTCTTTACAGATGATATGATACTTTATGTGGAAAATTCAAAAGACTCCACCCCAAAACTGCTAGAACTCATACAGGAATTCAGTAAAATGGCAGGATATAAAATCAATGCACAGAAGTCAGTGGCATTCCTATACACCAAGACAGAAGAAAGAGAAATTAAGGAGTCAATCCCATTTACAATTGCACCCAAAACCATAAGATACCTAGGAATAAATCTAACCAAAGAGGCAAAGGATTTGTACTCAGAAAACTATAAAATACTCATGAAAGAAATTGAGGAAGACACAAAGAAATGGAAAAACGTTCCATGCTCATGGATTGGAAGAACAAATATTGTGAAGATGTCAATGCTACCTAGAGCAATCTACACATTCAATGCAATCCCCATCAAAATACCATCCACTTTTTTCAAAGAAATGCAACAAATAGGGCGCCTGGGTGGCTCAGTTGGTTAAGTGACTGCCTTCGGCTCAGGTCATGATCCTGGAGTCCCTGGATCGAGTCCCTCATCGGGCTCCCTGCTCGGCAGGGAGTCTGCTTCTCCCTCTGACCCTCCCCCCTCTCATGTGCTTGCTCTCTCTCATTCTCTCTCTCTCAAATAAATAAATTCTTAAAAAAAAAAAAAAAAGAAATGCAACAAATAATCCTAAAATTTGTATGGAACCAGAAAAGACCCAGAATAGGCAAACAAATGTTGAAAAAGAAAAGCAAAGTTGGTGGCATCACAATTCTGGACTTCAGGCTCTATTACAAAGCTGTCATCATCAAGACAGTATGGTACTGGCACAAAAACAGGCACATAGATCAATGGAACAGAATAGAGAGCCCAGAAATGGACCCTCAACTCTATGGTCAACTCATCTTTGACAAAGCAGGAAAGAATGTCCAATGGAAAAAAGACAGTCTCTTCAACAAATGGTGTTGGGAAAATTGGACAGCCACATGCAGAAGAATGAAACTGGACCATTTCCTTACACCACACACAAAAATAGACTCCAAATGGTTGAAAGACCTCAATGTGAGACAGGAGTCCATCAAAATCCTAAAGGAGAACACAGGCAGCAACCTCTTCGACCTCAGCCGCAGCAACTTCTTCCTAGAAACATTGCCAAAGGCAAGGGAAGCAAGGGCAAAAATGAACTATCGGGACTTGATCAAGATAAAAAGCTTTTGCACAGCAAAGGAGACAGTCAACAAAACCAAAAGACAACCGACAGAATGGAAGAAGATATTTGCAAATGACATATCAGATAAAGGGCTAGTATCCAAAATCTATAAAGAACTGATCAAACTCAACACCCAAAGAACAAAGAATCCAATCAAGAAATGGGCAGAAGACATGAACAGACATTTTTCCAAAGAAGACATCCAAATGGCCAACAGACACATGAAAAAGTGCTCAACATCGCTCGGCATCAGGGAAATCCAACTCAAAACCTCAATGAGATACCACCTCACACCAGTCAGAATGGCTAAAATTAACAAGTCAGGAAATGACAGATACTGGCGGGGATGCGGAGAAAGGGGAACCCTCCTACACTGTTGGTGGGAATGCAAGCTGGTGCAACCACTCTGAAAAACAGTATGGAGGTTCCCCAAAAAGTTGAAAATAGAGCTACCATATGATCCAGCAATTGCACTACTGGGTATTTACCCCAAAGATACAAATGTAGGGTTCCGAAGGGGTACGTGCACCCCGATGTTTATAGCAGCAATGTCCACAATAGCCAAACTGTGGAAAGAGCCAAGATGTCCATCGACAGATGAATGGATAAAAAAGATGTATATATATACAATGGAATATTATGCAGCCATCAAAAGGAATGAAATCTTGCCATTTTCATTGACGTGGATGGAACTGGTGGGTGTTATGCTGAGCGAAATAAGTCAATCAGAGAAAGACATGTATCACATGACCTCACTGATATGAGGAACTCTTAATCTCAGGAAACAAACTGAGGGTTGCTGGAGTGGGCGGAGGGGTGGGAGGGATGGGGTTGCTGGGTGATAGACACTGGGGAGGGTACGTGCTCTGGTGAGTGCTGTGAATTGTGCAAGACTGTTGAATCATACATCTGTACCTGTGAAACAAATAATGCAATATATGTTAAGAAAAAAACAAAAAAGAAGAAGATAACAGGAGGGGAAGAATGAAGGGGGGAAATCGGAGGGGAGGACGAACCATGAGAGATGATAGACTCTGAAAAATAAACTGATGGTTCTAGAGGGGAGGGCGGTGGGTGGATGGGTTAACCTGGTGATGGGTATTAAAGAGGGCACATTCTGCATGGAGCACTGGGTGTTGTGCACAAACAATGAATCATGGAACAGTACATCGAAAACTAATGATGTAATGTATGGTGATTAACATAACAATAAAAAATTAAAAATAAAATTTAAGTATACTTAAAATATCTATTTTTTTTAACAGATCTCACTTGAAAAACTAAACCGTAAATGTAAAGTTTATTAATTAAGAACCACTGGCTACTGAAGATACACAACAAAAATAAAAAAAATTTGCCCAAATGATCACAAAGTGAAGTCAACGTAGAAAAAAAAAATTGAATTAAATATACAAACGTTCAACAATGGATAGCGTGTCAGCAACTGATGTCACGTACTGAGACTGCCTAAAATGTAAACACTATTTCCCCTGCTTTCCTTAATGTTCCCCCTCATGCTATTCCAATATCTATTCTGTGAGCATTAAAAGGAAAGTTGATGAAGTCAGTGATGCATTTGTAACTCCATGAAGACTCTAAAGGAGTGGGAAAATGCCAAGCCTCTATGGCCGGAAAGATGTAGGCTTAAATATCTGTTGGTCCAATCAGTGGACCTCTTTGAGTTCAGTTTTCCATAGTACTAAGGAGTAAGCAATATTAAATTTACCTGAACTTAAGACAAAGAATGAAAAGCACCCCGGCACAGTTACTGGTACCTAAGAAATATTCAAAAAATACACTTTCTCTTTATCTTCTGATATTTCTAACCTGCCATCAAATAAATCAATTAATCAAAGGAAAGAGCAGAGGGATAGATAGCAAAAATTCTTAAATACACATATAATACTTTGTAAATTTCACACTACCCAGAATCAAGTTAATCGCTTGCTTAGTGTTAGACATTTTTTAAAAGCCATTTTTTTCATAAAAGCAATAACCAACACACACTTCTTTAATTATTAGACTATTTACAAGCTATGTGATTATATCTATGTGTTGAATGTAACATTAATCCTGCAAGCCCAGTCTTGAAGGAGAAAAAACTTAATTATCTTTGAAACTATTACATTTCTGCCATAGTATTTATTCCAAGGGAAACACTCTATCTGATTTTGCAAAAGAGAAAAAATTTTCTCCATTCTTAAAACCAGTAATATCAAAGAGAAACAAGTGGACTAAAGTCTGTTGGTTTTGCTGATCAAGGTAAAAAAAATGATTTAGTTCCACACAATCAACATTTAACCTATTAACATTAGTAAAAAATTAAATATCCAGGCATATTAAACATTTAAGGGCAAAACCGAACAGCTGGCTTAAAAAAAAACACACAACAATGAAGTTTGTATTAGTCTGGTGGCAAGAGTATAGATTTTAGCTCCAGAGAGAGCTGGTCTAATTTCTGGCTATCCCACACACAAAGTGTGAGAGCTGAACCAAATTCATAAACCTTTTGTAGTGTCCGTTTTCTTAGTTATAAACTGGAGATGATAAGATGTCCTTCATGTTTTTGTGTGCGTGAAAAATTAAATGAGATAATGTATAAAGGTATCATAACATTGCCTGGTGAATGAGAGCCACTTAATGACTATACCAAAAGAATAAAATATGAAATATACATCACAATACTTCAGTGAAAATAATACCCTTTATACTTCACACTGATTTTTCACATATTCCCCAAATCCACTTTACTTAAAAATTTTAGTATTTAGTTCTAAAATACTAAACATAGTATTTCAGTTCTGCTATTCCAATATCCCAAACACAAGACACTTCTGCCACTGAGATCAGAATCTGACACCCTGTCCCTAAGACGAAGTTGACAAGTAAGCCACTTGCCCAGCTGGTTAAGTTCAATACTTGACCTTTTTGGTTAGAAATATGATTGACTCCTGGTTTGATGTTCCTCGTGTATGTGGAATCTAAGTCTCTCTTTAGGCCTGAGGGAGTCAAGCTATATGATTTTACAGTCTGAATAAGAGAAAGTATCTAGTACTCCCCAGTGAGCCCATTGGCCAATAGTCTAGTTACATCTCAGTGCCATCTGCAGACATGGCTGCTGGTACATGTCCTGCTAACGAACAGGGCTGCATACAGTCCTTCCATGTTGGAAATATATAGTTTGTCAAACTTTTTTTGTTCTGTCTTTCATGTGTCTCCTCTTTTATATCCCTCTTTCAAGGATAGTAACCACCTCTTAAATATGTTTTGTTTGTGTAATTTGGCAAATAATGCGGTGGTCTTATATAAGTGATTTTTTTATTTTTTTTACTTTATTCCTTCATTTTTTTAATTGAAAAATGCCATTTTAGTATGAAAGTTGCAGTTGAACTGCCTGGGTAGTAACCAATTTACACAGGCAAACATTGACCTCAGAAATCCTGAGATTATATAAACATCAAGAGAAATGGCTCCTTCCTGAAAACTCAGCACTGCATACTTGTTCTGAGTACCTGAATTTGTGAGAAATCTTCTGTTGATGAAGTAAATATCAATACCCCACATGAGATGAAGAAAAAGAAGACTCATGTTTCTTTATGGAAAAGTCAGTACCTTGGTTAGTTGATTAGACAACTTTTAAGACAGAGAGTTGTGTTTTTTCAACTTGATATTCTACATTAAGAAGTGTTTAAAATTACATTTCTTTTTTTTTGCCAAATGCCAAGTAAAAGATACTTGATTGAAGTCATCAAGCATTAACTCAATAGAACTTGTTTTGAAACAATGAAAAAAAAATTATGTAAAAAAAAAATGTGTATATGTAATGTTTGTTTGGAAGCAAAATATTTTGAAGTGCTACAAGTTGCTCAATTTAATATAAAATATCTAATCTACTCAATGTTTAGATCAATCAACTTCCCAAATCAACTTTGATATTTCTTCAGCTTGATCATCTGTCTCCCTGCCTTGAAAGACACCACTGGTTATTTCTCATATGGGGTTAGCCATGTGAGCCCCTTCTCAGGGAAACACAAACCTTCTAGGTATCCCAATGCTTGCACATTCCCTTTGCCAAGGCCCTGATATGAAGCTGCATGTTGTCAGCCTCTTTATCTTGCTTCTTCTGGAGGAATGGAAGGAGCTCAGGTGCCAAAGGGAGCAGTAAATAAGCCCACAAATGAATTTTCATTGTCAGTCAATGGGGCTTGCATCATTACTAAAAGCACCAGGTCCCCCTCAGGGTTTCCTCAAGTTTTCATTACATACTGCAGGATGACATTTACACAAAAGAAAGGAGGCTCTTTTCCAATGAAGAGGCAACACCTCTCCCCTGTTCTGGTGTTTTGTTCATTTTAAGCAGTAGAATCACCAGGCCTAGGTTAGCAATGTTTGGAAAAGTGTCCAATATGTTTCCATTGTTCTTTTCATGTTAAGTTAAATGCTATAATTAGAAAGCTCTTAATTTTTTTTTACTGTTTTTCCCCTAATGTATGCAATAGGAGTGATTATAGTTTATATATATGATTATAGTTTAATCATATATACCAAATGGAAGACAAAATGCTCAGAAAATTAAAAGGATATTAAGTAGCTGTCTAAATCAGTTTTTCTCTATACACAAGTATACCAATATATTAAGGGTAGATTTTAGAAAGCTAATGTTTATCCTCTAAATTTCCAATTCTAGAATTTTCATTGTCTAATAATCCCCTTTATTCTCATTACTTCTCCTTTCACATGCTGTCATAAAAGTTCATTTCCTTTGGAACATTCCTAAGGAATGATAATGATGATATTCCTAAAGGATTATTCCTAAGGCATTCCAAATTCTTTGATAAGAATCCATTGATAAACTCTTGATATACCCTAAATTCCAATACAATATTCTTTATTTGTACACATTTTTCATTGAAATTAATCGTTTATAATTGCAATAGGTTTTACTTGTACAAGTCAATTCAGGGTATCCAATATGTTTGGATTTTAGAGTGTATAACACATTCCAATTTATTTAACCCATTAGAGATTGTTCAAAACTCGGTTCCCAACTCGGGTCACAAACACAAGAGTACTTTACAGCCAGCCCTTGTGACACAGAAACTACTGGGAAAGAGATTGGGTTTCAGTTCATGCCATTTTAAGGAGGAGGTCTTTCTGTTGATTTCTAGCCACATGAGGGACAAGTGTGGTTTCAAACAAGCAGATCTAGCAGGTAATAGTTCATTTCCTCCTCCTTTCTGGTTCGGTAAAGTTGGGTAACAGATACATAACCAAGGGTTACAATTTCCACTGGGATGTCTCCTTGCTATCCATTTGAATTCATATTTTTTTTAAAGATTTATTTATTTATTTATTTGACAGAGAGAGAGATAGCGAGAGCAGGAACACAAGCAGGGGGAGTGGGAGAGCGAGAAGCAGGCTTCCTGCCGAGCAGGGAGCCCGATGTGGGACTCGATCCCAGGACCCTGGGATCATGACCTGAGCCGAAGGCAGACGCTTAACGACCGAGCCACCCAGGCGCCCTTGAATTCATATTTGTTATAATAAGAGATATGGTTCCCAGCACATGACAGTACTTTGTTCAAAGACATAGTCACCACATTGATTTTCCAATAAAATCTCATCAGGAGAAAAGAGACACACCCAACTGCCCGTTAGATTGAGGAAAGGAAAGGTCAAGGAATTTTCTAACTTAAAGATTTTTGCAAGATTCTTTTCCCTATTAAAGCTGCACAAGATTTTCCTTGTGCATTTGTTCCAGAAAAGAGGAATTCTGTTTTTTTCCGCCAGTGTTTTTTTGTTTTGTTTTGTTTTGTTTTTAAGATTTCTTCATACAAACCAATGAATTCTTTTCTGGGATAGATAGGAAAAAAAAATTTTTACCTACTTTATGAAGTCATTTTTATTCCCAAGTAAGTGCTAGATATCTGAAGAGACTTTTAAACAAATTCCATTGACTAACCTCCCCAGGGTGAATGTACAAGCTTACCTTCTGTATTTTCTGTAGTAATGCAACTGAAACTAGAATTCTTCTCTCTCTTGCCCTCTAGTGCAGCTTGTCAATATAACATTGCTTATCCCTCATGATTCCTTCAACAAGTTTACCTATTTGATGCAACTATTGAGTCTTTTTTTTAGGGCTTATTATTTATACTCCACATGGCAGACAAGAGTCCAAAACATAATGAAATGAGATAGGTAAAAAAGAAGGGAGATTATACAGAATAAAGGCACTGAAAGTTTAGGGGGGAAAACTTCTGGTTGAAAGAAGTTTGTGCCACTCTTTGTTTCTATAAATACTGCTGCCTACTTACAAAAAAATTAAAAAGACAAATCAAGAAATGTCTGCCTGAGTCCACTTGTAAGGAGAAGGAATAAAAGAGTATAAACTTGCAGAGAACCAGGACTTTAGCTCTCCTTGTTGCTGCATATCCCACCACACCAATAGCAGACACATTTCAATTGCAGAATGTTATTTTTTTCTTATGAGGATTAAAAAGCCATGTGGATATACAAATATTTTAAACAATGTTGATTTTTTAATAAAGGTAAATGTCACAGATTCTTCTGCTTTTCTTTGATTTTTTCATATATGTTATCTCTATTCTCCTGTATTTAAAGTCTGTAATCTTCAAGGCACTTCTAAAGTATATGAATATTCAATAACAACATGAAGATAGTTTTTATTAGTTTTAAAAGAAAAAAAAACCCTACTGTAAATTAGGAGGGCATTAGGTCTTTGTCTCATCTGTGTTCCAACTTAAATCATTCATTTATAATACCAGTGACTACATTCCAAATTGAATTAATATGAATAAAATACATGAGCTTAAACAATAAATAATACGCACTTAAAACTAATGTTAGTAAAGAAAGTTGTGCTGAAGTAATTATGCTTTTAGCCATCCACTGCAGCATTGATTCTCCATAATCCCTCTCATTTCCTGAAAATAGCTACGTCGAAAGGTGGTGCAAAACACAGACCACAGAATAACTAATTCAGGTCAATGGGAGCTTCAATTCTTAACTACTTGGCCAAAGAGATCAGGAGACAATTATAATTCAGACACTATATGTTTTAAATAACTGGAAATTATGAGATTGTGAGATATATCTACTATGTGATATTAAGGGCAGAAGCCATTTCCTTCAGCCTAACCAAGGTAAACATAACAGAAATGAGGTCATTTGGTGTAGATACTTCCTAGGTTAAATTCTTGGAATCTGAAGCAGTTAGTTTAAATTACAACTCATTTTTCAAGACAGCCGCTTGACTCAAAATAATTGAAATCAGGGTTTCTCAATTTAAGCACTACTGAAACTCTGGGCCAAATACTTCTCTGCTGGGGGAGACTGTCCTATGCATTGTAGGGTATTTAGCAGCATCTCTAGACTCTGCATGTTAAGTTTCAGTAGCCCCCTTCACTCAACCAAAATTTTTGTGACAACCAATAATGTCTCCAGATACTAACAAACATCTCTAAGGGGAATGGTATGGCAAAAACAAAAACACCTCTCAAACCTCCTCTGGTTGAGAACCACTAACCTAAACCAATATTTTCACTTATGCTAATATCAAGAAATACAACAGTAATAAAAGGACCACATCTTGAATGAACAGGATAAAGAAATAGTGTAGTAGGCATTCTGTTTTTATTACCTCTAATCCTCTACACAATCCAATGCAAGGTTTTTATGCTATCTTATAGATAAGCAACCTAGAGTATGAGAAACTGTTTCAATATCATATAGTAACTGGAAAAGTCAAAAATTTAATCTAGGTCAGATAGATTGCAAAGCCAGTATTTTTCCACTACCTACTTTTTAATAGTTAATGCTTATCTATCCTAGTACCAAACATGATGATGCCCTTCAACTCCTCTAAATAATAAATCTGTACCTGGTCTTATCACAGTTATTTTGAAGAAAACAAGGATCTGAGCAATTTCAAAGGACTTATCCAAAGTCATACAATAATAGAAAAGTATAACACTTCATCCTGAATATACCCAAATATATAATTACCCAAATATCTGAGGTATAACATTAATCAGAAGGCATAGAATGCCTCCTATTTAACTGATACCATTCACTGCACTAACACCCAAATCCAGAAGCTAATGTAGGACATACTTACACTGCAAATAAAATGATCAGTGTAAGAAGCTTAAAATAAAACATGATCTCAACATTTTTATGTAAAAATATTCCATCACCTCTGCTTCATGACCCAGAATTTGTGATGTAAATAATTTACAATAATATAGGTGAGATATCACCTGGTTGTGTGGACCAGAGATAAATTTAGGTTCAAAATGAGGGGCAAAACCCATAATGAGTTGCAGAGGAGAAAGGTTATTATAACCAAAGAAAGGCACATTCGATTTCTGACTTTTTTCTTTGACACTCTCTCCACCCTAGCCCCGGTAAATGACAATATTTGATATTTGTATATAGGAAACATCCCCCTTTTTAAGAGTCATCTTTTTTATTTTTAGTTATTGCAATCACATATGATAATAAACAGCATATGCCTATGCACACTTATTCAGTGTATTATGCTATAAATAATTCAGATAATAGAAATTTATCTCTACGTAGTATTCACCTTATCTTATGCATTGGCCCAAATAACACAGTATTATTATTTGCTCATGTATTTACATTCATCAAAGATTTACGGAGCATCAACTCTACCTTAAGAAACTTGTTAAGTGATCAGGCTTAGAGAAGAAAGCCAAGGTTCTCACCCACAAGCCGACTATTGTATTCAATCCAGGCTTTATATTTTTCTAACACTTTCATTGCATAATTGTTCCAGTCCTCACAGCAACCAAAAGTGAGAAAGTCAGGAATGGGATGAGTTAGTGTGCAGAGATATATGGTAATGAGTATCTTTCCTATCACATTAGCCTCTGTTTCCACTGTACATAGGAAACATCTTTACTTGACTACTGACCCAGAAATAAGGATTTGTTCTTAAAAAATGTCTGATATGAACAGGGACACAGATGAGGCAAAGACCAAATGTCACTATAATTAATACTATGGTTTTATTCTTTTTTCTAAGTGTGAGAAAACTATCTTTATGTTTCCACTGAGCAACTATCCATCGGCACTGACCTGAGGACTATGGACTATAAATACCCAGGGATGAAGATGACAAACATGAAATCAAAGGAAAACATAAGACCCATTATTCACATGGGTTTTTAGAGATTCTTCAGAATCTCTACAGAAATGAGTGCTTTTTCAAAATATAGAGACACAAAGTGACATACATCTTAAACATGCACATGTATGCATGCACACATACACACACATTTAATGCAAAGGAGTTTATTGATTTTCAATCCTGTATGGTCTATTATTCAAATCAACTGCAGAAAAAGAAAGAGCAGAGTAATTGTTTCTAAATGCCACGTTTCATTCATTCAGTACATTTGAATTAGTTCATATTAAATAGGCATGCTAATACATATATCTTAGAAATTTCTCACCGAATGGAAAACCTTAGCAATTATGTAGTCTAATTGTTTTGAATAATTTCGGCCGTGTGACATGTATGCACAATAACTGCTCAAAGGAAATCTTATATGAAACAAACACGACATTCTCCCCTCACCCACCACCCCACCATCTATAAGACGGGGTCTGCAGAACCTCTAATCTTCAAGGAAGCGCTCTTTGAATATTACTGATTCTAGTTCCGATCTCTCACTTTATCAGGAAAGACTGTGATGCTCAGAGAAGTGTTGAGACTTACCCAACGTCATGCATTAGCTACATGCAGACCATGATTTAAATCCACTTCTCTTAGTTATCAATAAAAGAAAACTGTCAATTTATTTACTCCATTGCAAACCTGCTATTGGGGATTATAGGTCTACCAGATAACTTATCAGAATGCCTCACATCTCACCTGAGACCAAATGAAACTGGTCAGAATCATGACAATCTTCCATTTTCCTTCACGCCCAATTTCAAGTGTGTCCTAGGTCCAGAACAGACCTAAAAGTTGTTGCTTCAAAGTATAAGTACTCTATAGTGGATCCAGGGATAGTACTAATATCAGGAAGATCTCAGAATATGGTTGCTTTCCCTTACATCATCTCTTATATGAGCTATAATTTCTCTTATTATTTTAGGGTTGGTTTATCCAACTGACACAAACATTAATGTTACTTTCACCAATGAGGAAGCATCACCGCAGAGGAACAGACATCTACATAGTGAAAGAAAGGACACACACACACATACACACACACACACACACCAAACAGCCAACCAAGACACAATTTCAACATATATTCCACAATTCTGGTGTATTTGCTTTAACCCTCTCATTGTTTTTGAGTGTCTGTTTATAGGCATACCTCCAAAACTGAAAATAGATGTGCAGGAACTAAACGTGAAATTCAGGATACTCACTAAAGCATTTTCTTAGAGGAAGAGGAAAAAAATGCTTGCTAGGAGGTTACATCCTGACATACCATAAAATTTATACTTTACAAACTGTTAATAACAACAAAACAGGTTATGGAGTGAGTGAAAACTCAATTCCTTTTACTGCTACAGGATATTGTGAGTTGCTGCCATTGTACAAAAAAGAAGAAAGTCTTGCACATAGCCATGTGAATTCAGCTTACATGTTTTTCCAACTATTTAAAGTTCTCTTCTGCAGGTTTATTAAATCAGCAGTTAGACATACACTTTCTTTCCCAACATTAATGTTAAGAAAAGTGTTTCAAAGCCCGCTGAAAGAATAATTTCTCATTAAATCCAGGAGATCAAATTCTGACCAAATTCTGTACCAGCCAGGAAATATAGTTGTTTTAGACACAGCACTAAACTAGGTAGAAAAACATAAGCCCAATTGTTCCCTGATACCCAAGAGGGAAAAAATATGAGAGAGAGAGAGAGGTGGGGAGAGAGAAAGAGAGGGTAGCGGGGGGAGGGAGGGAGAAGAAAAAAAAAAAGGCAATTAAGCTAATGCAAGTTAGGTGTCACAAGGTTATAGATATTTCAAGAGCTGAGCAATTTACCGTCTGGAAAAGGAGAAGAGCTCTTGCATAAAATGTCCCCCAGTTCAGATTTATTATGCTTTTAGTTGTGTTATATGTGATACAATTAGCAGGAGGTGCCAATAAGGCGTTCTCTCAAGGACGTGGTCATCCCGTGCCATCTGTTATTAATTGCATTGTCCTTTCACATCCAGCTAGAGGGGAAAAAGTTCTCTGAGAAACACCTGCAAATTCTCACTACACAATGACTAGAATTTAAAAATACTTCAACAAAGGAAGGAAGGATAGGTCAGATCTCTAAAAACTGCCCACTCTGAGTTGACAAAGAAAGAAAAATGTATAACGGATCCTGATGCAATAGAATTCTGTTCCTGGGATTGTTTTTCTGTCATTGTATTCTGCTGCCTTAATAGATTTTCAGGTAACATAACACACCACATAAATGAAAATGAATGATTAGAACATTCTCCTAGAAATACAGCCAACCTCTATAGGGTTTAGTGAAAATTTAGATGTTTAAATAGATTTTTCTTTTTTTACAAAATCAGAAAACAAAGATAATGAAAACTGGCAGTTTTTGTTTTTCTAGATTTTGGCATTTGGGGTGATTCATATCAGTCTTAAGAATCCAGTTCTGGAAATTAATACTTCTATAAATATGCAAATACTTTCTCAATTTGGCACCTATTTTCATAGAAATAATTTCAAAACATGAACCATTAAAGGATGCTATTAAAATATAAATAGCTATTAAAACAATTTAAGCTAATTTCAGAAACACTAACTTACTTTTAACCATCTGTGCTGTCTGTCCTTTTTTCTGATTTCCACTCGACTTGCATCTTTTGAAGCAGGCAACTGCTACAGCCAGTTCTGTTTTCCGTTCTCTTGTTTGAACAGGAATGAATATTCCCAATGCTACGGGGTGGAAGCTCTAAAGCACTTCACTAGAAATGTTTTAAAACTACTTTATGACCAGTATTTCAAAATATGTTTTACCAATAGTATTGAAATTCTTTAAAGGGGATAAGGTGAGGAATTATTTTGAAGGAAATGAATGCTTTTTAAATGATACTTTCCTGGAAGAAAAACAAAATGTGTTATGGAACCTAAATACCTACAGTCTGCTTGACAGTTAAATTACCTACCTCATCATATGCATCTTAGTTTTATCAAATCCAACTAAATTCTATTTACTGAGACTTGGCAAAGCAAAATAAAAGCTTCCTCAAAAGAGTGTCGATAAGTTATGGGTAATACAAGAAAACATTGAAGGCATTCAGGAAGGCATTTTTCTTTACACAGGGTTTCAAATACTAAATTAGGAAAGTCCTCCATGTCTGTAACATATTGTTATATTACAAATCTGCAGTAAAATTAATTTCATGCATCAAAAAATCAAATATTAAAGGATTATTTAGAAATTTGGTTACAATTGATTCATTTTATTGAAAGAGGTAATTCCCTTGCACCAGCAACCTCAGAAACTGCTCACTTGCGTGTGCTAAGCACACTTTTCTGTTTGAGCATATTGATTATCTTCTCTTATCTATTGGTTCTTTTATGATATGCTTCACTTTGCTCTCAATTTTATTTCATTTTTTAAAATTTAAAGCATGTGACTTGATGATTATATTATCAAATTAATTCAAAGATCTGGAATAATCATCTCCCAATAAATAGAACAGATGTATAAGCTCCCATTCTCATAACCTATATTTTAGATATATTTAATCAAACTTCATGCCCAAACTGCTTTATATTGTTATTGTCTTTCAGAAAAAGAGTGTATCCATTCCTTATTATTAAAAGATTAAGAATATCAAAATAAAATATTGCATGATGAACACATTGCTTGAGTCAGTAACTATGTTAATGCTCTCCGAATAATGATTTTTATTGGCATGAAACCTACAACTATCAAAATATCAAACCACTGAACTTCCTTCCTTTCCTTTTCTTTGCTTTCATACTTGTATCATGTTGCTATTTGGTCCTACTTTTCGTTGATAGCAGAGCTGAACAAGTAACTTTAGGGTCCCAGAAGTGAATTAGTATAGACTGAATATGAATCTCTACTAGGGGAAGATTCACATCAAAGCAATTATCTGATAAATTGTTCTCTTAGGAACCTAGCCTTTAGGTCCTTAGTCACTGGGGTACCAGATCTGAGAATGTCCACTGAATAGTTCATCTGAAAGAGATGAATGTTTTAGTCAGCACAACTTAATATGAGATAACAATAAGCCGTAACTGTCAAAAATGCTAATGCAATCTTAAATAGTATTCACAAAGGTGGCAAAGACCCTTGGCGTATGCAAATTCAATATCTTTGCATTAGCAATTCATGTGTATGACCAGGGAGGTACATGATATGTATTAATTTAAATAGCAATAACACCCACTTCATAATTAAGAGTTAAATGAAATGATATATTTAAAGCCTCCCTCTGGATTGAAATCCTATTTGGTATAGAGAAGCCTAATCAACCATCCAAATTCTACTTCTTAGGAAGATTTTTTTTTAATGTTTGGTGAATTTTTAAGGTTTTAGCCATGTCCTTCACGAATACCAAGGTTTATATCATGGTGTCCGGAAAAAGGCAGAAATTACAGCAGGAAAGTGGAGAGGTGAAAGCTCAATTTTTCCTGTCAGAAAAGACAAAGGTTTCAGATCCAGCTCTCCCAGTGACTAGATCCAAGTCCCTAGGCTAGTGATATAAAAAGGCTATACCTCTATTTCTAAATAGAAGAAATTACAGTAATGAAATCTGCCTTATGAGGGTTCTGGGAAAAAAAGGAGAACTAAATCATCTACAGCTTTCCTAGAGTGCCTAGCACATAGCGAGTGATAAATTCTTGATAGCTGGGATGATAATAAAGTAAGTCATTATTAATAACACTAGTCAGGTCTTTCCGGAGTCTCTTTTTAATGTTCCGGACATGGTGTATACAAGGAGACATTTACAAATCAAAATGACTGAAAAATTTTATCAAGGAAACCAAGTCAATTGAGAATAAATGAATGTTTTACCCAGGTAGAAGTATAAAACAGTGGTAATTCCTATAATCCAAGGCACAGTGTTATTAATGGTGGAATGTAGACCAACTCTGAAGCTCCAGAGGTTAAAGCTAGCACCAATGAGGAAAAGCTAGGTATATTCAAATTTCATCTTAATTTAAGGAAACTATTGTGCAGGACAATATTAATTCATCAGCACAAATTAGAGGACTACCATATTAGGTAAGAGAATACACTAAATAATTTCCTTGAATCTTATTCTTCCAAAAATGATGTGGACATTTTCTTCATTCATTCATTAATTTATTGAGTGTATAAGCTAGCTGGGCGTTATATTAGATAAGGTTAATATTTCTAACATTAAACGATATTTATTGTGCACTTACCATCAGGTGTGTCTAAATGTGTTACGTGTATTACTTCATTAATGATCACAATATCCTATTACTATACCCATTTTAAAAATGTGGAATCTTAGAATGTTAAAGAAGATGTGGTATACACATACATACACACACATACACACACACACAATGGAATATTATGCAGCCATCAAAAAATGAAATCTTGCCATTTGCAATGATGTGGATAGAACTAGAGGGTAGTATGCTAAGCGAAATAAGTCAATCAGAGAAAGACAAGTATCATATGATCTCACTGATAGGAGGGATTTAAGAAACAAGACAGAGGATCATAGGGGAAGGGAGGGAAAAATGAAACAAGACGAAACCAGAGAGGGAGACAAACCATAAGAGACTCTTAATCTCAGGAAACAAACTGAGGGCTGCTGGAGTGGTGGGGGGTGGGAGGGATGGGGCGGCTGGGGGATGGACATTGGGGAGGGTATACGCTATGGTGAGTGCTGTGAATTGTGTAAGACTGATGAATCAGACCTGTACCCCTGAAACAAGTAATACATTATATGTTAATTTTAAAAAAATGTGGAATCGTAGATACAAAAAGCTTTAAGTAGCCCTCCCCGCCCAAAGTAAAATTCGACAGATATATTTTACTGAAACAAGCAAACAAAAAATCCTTGTCAAAAAGTTAACAGTAATCTGGACAGATCCTAACAAAAAAAGTACTATTTTTCCTAGGCCCTACCAGTATGGAATGCTCACAGTTAATTTCAATTTTTTTTCTTCTGCTTTAGTTTTGCTTTCTTATCCCCCATAGACAGGAGATGTGCACTACAGAATTATTTTTTCGTGTCAGCTGGAACTTTAATATAAAACCATCTTGTTTAAAAAAAAAGTTTTTGAAAAACATCTTCCAAGGGTGTGGTAAAATTCCATTTTTCTGCCTTACCAAACAGAATGTCTTGATCGTGTGAGCTCATGGCTTCAGGAACTTCAGTATAAACCTCAAGCAAGCAATGGATATTAGCCCCTCAAAAGTTGAGAAATTTCCCTGACTTTTCAAGGCTTTGGTGATTTTTCTACTTGATTTTTCAGTCAGAACAAAGTGGAACTAAAGTGGATTTAATTGAACGTTTGTTCAATATACTGAAATGTCCCATTGTTCTTTGCTTTTCCAGTTGATCCGTTTTCTGAATCTCTGTGGCAACTTTACCTCACTATTGCCCCTTTTGTTATAAGAAGTAGGTTGTAGGGGTGCCTGGGTGGCTCAGTTGGTTAAGCGACTGCCTTCAGCTTAGGTCATGATCCTGGAGTCCCTGGATTGAGTCCCGCATCGGGCTCCCTGCTCGGCAGGGAGTCTGCTTCTCCCTCTGACCCTCCCCCCCTCTCATGTGCTCTCTCTCTCTCTCTCATTCTCTCAAATAAATAAATTAAAAATATCTTTTAAAAAAAAGAAGTAGGTTGTAAAATTTTCATTGCTCCTTTTGTATAAGCTCTGGGCAAACTACTTTTTTCTTCTGTACCCTAATTAAAACTTGAAGCCAATTTAAATCCACTAAAGAAAGAGAATAAAAGAAATAATCTCTATGTCTGAAAACTTTCAAGAATTTTACGCTATTTATTTTCTTTTTGGTTTAAAATTTTTTATTCACAAATATTCCAGACATTTTTGGGATAAATCTGTCTATTTTTACCTTTCCCTCCAAAAACTAAAATGCCCTTTGACATGGTTTCATGATCAAGATAGAGACTGGTATCTATAAAAGGATAAAATTAACCCCTGCCTTTAAATCAGTGTAAGAATCCACATATGACTTAAAAAAAATGAAACAACAACGAATAAAATACCTCTGTCCCCAATGAAAAGATTGTTTAAGGACAAGTTAAGGACACCACAGAAGAAGAGAAAGAGATCAATCAGTCCATTAACATAGAAGGAGCATGTGAAATCATGTGCCACAGTGAACGTGCCACCAGGGAACAGAGGGGAAGACCTCCCTGTTAACACAGAGCAGAGCAAGCAGCGTGACACCAAAAATACACTGAGATGAACAGAAATGAAATAGATCATGTCCCTATTCCTAACCTTAACCATACACAAAACCCTAATCATAATCCCTTACACAATAACCCCTCATTCTAACCCCGACAGAAATGTCAGCTTCCTGAATTGGAACACTGATTTCCCAAACAGATGTCAGACATTAGCCACTGGCCTTAGCTGCCATCAATATTAATCAGCTAATCTTAACATTAGCACAACATATGCATCTTAAGGTTGAACTTGTGCTACTATTATGTGGAGGACAATTATTAGCAAATTCAAATAATCAGGATGATGTCAGCATGTGTATTGTCAATTACAGTATATTTTTTAAAAAAAAATAAAATAAAAAAAACAATCTCTTTGTTTTATTAAAGACATTGCTGCTTAGAATTTATATGCTTGAATTACCCAAATGCATGGTAAAAACTTGTGAAACATTTCTTTCCCCTCAATCAGCAAGACTTTAAACTTCCTTAAGCTATTACCTTTTATTATCAATAGGCTCTTAATTACTAATTTACTAACAGTTATTATTTATATAGAAAGATGTATAAAAACTGCAGCAAGAATATGTGGGTTGTTTTGTTTCTATGTGTATGTTGGTTGTTGTTTTTTTCTATCATTTTGTTAATAGTTGTGCAACTATTACACATAATAACTACACACAAATACTGTTCTGAAAATTTTAAATAAAATGATCTTATTTAGGAAAAGTAGGCACAAAACCAGAATTTTTTTTTTTTATTTTGCCTCCAAAATGGTCCAAATTCAGCCTTTCATCTGGTGTAGCACATCTGAGTCTACACCAGAGGGGTCTGTCAAACCCTCTAAATTTTGTGCTTCTCCTTCTCTTCATACGCCACTACATATATCTCCATAGACAATTAAGCATTTACAAGCGCTTTTGTGATTATTGCTGCTAAGGGCAACGATGAACACAATAAATTATTTCCTTTCATGATGCAACATGAGTCAGATTCTGGTGCAATTCTCAGACACACCCCTTAGTAGCTGGACTGAAGAAATAGCCCTTGCTATTTGGAAGTTCAAAATTAATGGAATCACAAACAGTTATATTCATTCACACAATAAATATGTACCAAATGCCTACTATGTGCTATGCACTGCCCTAGGCTATGAGAATACATCATTTATCAGGATAAACAAAGCTCCTGCTTTGAAGGGCTTAGTCTACAGACAGAGAACAACTTAAAGATAAATGTAGCCCCGATATCTACCATTCAGAATATCGGTTCTACATACTTCAGGATACATCTCTATTAGGAATACTCTAAGGAAAAGGTAAGTAGGAGGCATGTGAACAAACTTCCATCATCGAAAGCAAAAAAGGGGGGGTGGGCGCTAATAGCTCAGAATGGGAAAAAAAGGATAGTAAGAAGATGATGGTAAACTCATGTGTATCATGAGATCTTTCCCAGTCACAGAGGAATGTGATCAAATCAGAACAAGATTTTGAAATAAAATGAAGGTCAAACGATAAAGAAAGGACAGAGTGAGGAGGCTTTGAGGTTCGATGCGACAGTGAAGTTTTGGGCCTCCCATGGTTTTCACTTATGCTAAAACTGCAGCCTCAATTACCAGGGTGATAATTGAGAACTGGTTTCATCCATAAACATTGCAAGAGTCATTAAGAATGGCCATAGTCACAGGATGGTAGCAGTACTAATTTTGGCCCTATGAATACAGCAAAAGCTATTGGGCTATCTATAGAGTGTGTCACCTACATCTGTGTTCTAAGTAGAATTTTTAGAACTGAAGTAGACACATCATGGCTTTGGTACTACTTCATTCTGTTTCCATTATACAAGAATTTAATATCAAATTAGAGTACATAGGTGGTAAGAGGAAGGGAACTTTGGGATTCTCCAGGCAGAAAGAAAGCATAGGCTTATGTAACACTCTACCCATTCATTATACACTTGCTAATAAATTTTCTATTCCTGAGGTATTTTTGCTTGTAAACCTGTATAATATTTATTAATTTTTTTAACTCCCAAACTGGTAACCTTCCCCAGAGGGAATACTTAGGAAGGGTATGATTTCTCTGAAGAATATTTGCCTGCCCTTATAAATGTTTTGATGTATCAAACATATACCAATAACCACATATCTATAAAGGCAGATTTTTAAAGTCATGTTGGGTCATATGGACATTAGTCAAAAGGCCTAAATCAAATTAGAATTCCCAAGTTCTTTAAAATGGAGAATAAAATAATCTAACATTTTTTCTGATAAGTGCCCATTCATCATGCCAATGTTCTCATAAAAGTGCCAGATTAAAGATGCTAAGAAATTCTAATCTTTTGAGAGGGACTAGCGGAATATTCAGACCTGTTTCTGCTTTCTACATCTTTTATCAGTGGTATTTCAGGATAAACCTGTGTATGTTTTTCAAGACTGCAAGAATACAGAATTATCTGACAGGTATGTTCAAATAAAAAATAGCTATTTACTAAGAATTAAAGCAAACCAGATTGTAGAGAGCCAGGACCTATGGGAGGGTGATTTCTTAATTCACCATGACACATTTAAAAATCACAACAAGAAAAATACTCCTTTGATTTTCCATTTTCTCAAGATAAAGAGAAAAGAATCACTTCAAAATATTTACCACTGGTACAGGAATGTGATCCACATACCCTATAAGTAAATAAAGTAGTATTCCCTGGAAAGAATTAAATGCAAACAGCCTTCCAAATCTGGTTATTTCAACTAAGAGTAAGACATGGAACCAAAGTTTTAAATAGCAACTGTCTGTCTGTCCACACAACTTGGCCAGATCAGAAGAGTCTGACATGCTTTCCACCTTAAGTCTGCATCTGTCTATCTTTTGGATTGGAAACACACAGACTCTGTTAAACAGACATCTAAATATCTCAAAGGTATTTCTTTTTGAAGCAGTCATTCATTGATTTATTCGATACATATTTATTGAGTACTAACTACATGCCTGGCACTGGGTTAGACAGTATGGAACTGTGAACAAGATAGCCACACATCCTCTCTTCATAGATGTTACAGTCCACTTATCACAGTTAACAAGTCATGTTTCTAATTAAACATGGTTGGATGCCTGCATGAATTTATTTCATCTATCTACCCAGGCTCTACCAAAGTGATGGTAAATTATTATAAACCTGAGGATAGAAAATAAGAGAAAACAGAAGACAAGTTATTTCCACTTGTTAAAAGGAAGAAAGCATATGGAGACGTGATAAATGGCTTACAAGAACAGAAGAAATAATCTAAATGCCTACGGGGCAAAGGAAACCAAGGGACCCACCATCTCCCATAGAAGAAATTGATCTGGAGAGGCTCCAGACTCAGGATCACTGGCCCAGTTGAGAGCAGATTTTAGAAACAGGGCTGCAAACAGAGAAATGAGCTAGAAAGCTACATTTTGAATGGCAGCATATTAGTTTGTCTTTCCCTAACTTCCTCAGAATCTTGGCAGCTTTCATAATCCTCCTCACGGATCCAAGCTCACCAACCAACCAATACATATCCAGGAGGTGGACTGGAAGATTATTTGACAAGAAACCAAATGGCGCTCGGGAAGCAGAAGAGTAAGAAAAGACTCATACTGAAATTTGAGTGCCCTCATTAAAAAGGCTGGCCCAGAAACTGCTCATTCTATTGAAGACTTTTCTTTTTTTTTCTTTTTTTACAGAAACTAAATGTTTATTCAAGAATTTTATTCACCTTCCTTTAATTTGCTGTATGTGCATTGTGACAACAGGAAAGTGAATTATTAAATTTCAATTGTAAACACTGACTTATTAGGTTAAATATGTCTTAATCACTAGCGTATGTATATATTCTTCCACATTCCTATTGTCTACTTCAGGTCTGAGATGCCAAAAGTGCCTTCTGGCACTTTTCCTTTAAGTAGGCTCTTCAGCATAGAATAGCATCTCAAAGGTCAAATCTCACCGAAGGTAAGTAGTCAGGATCCAATTCACCTTTAGAAAATGCTGTGCTGGGTCTCATTGAGTGGTTAGTGGATTCGGGAATAACTGGATGAATAATCAACCTTATTTGGAAGCCGTGGACTCAGAAAAGGCATCCCATGATTATCCACTTTGGATGTAGTTTCTGGAAGTTACCATCAAATGCCTCATTTTGGGAATGGAGTAAAAGTTTATGTATGTCTGTTTTAGTCATCTTAGGCAGGCAGGGGTATCTCAGGAATGGAGGAGTTTGTATGTATGTTTCTGGTAAAGGATGGAATGTGTAAATTAGTACAATCATTCTGAAAGTCATTTTCCTTAAGTGGGTTTAAGAAGTTAGTTCAGCATCAACTACTTAGGTTGTATAAATGCATACTTTCTGACCAATTCTACTCCTCCAAATATATCCAAGAAAAAAAAAACATGTATACTAAGAAACATTACCAAAATGTTCTTGCATTATTTGCGATAGTTCCAAAACAGAAACAACCTGTTCATCAAATTAAAGACATCATAGCATATTCATACAATGCAACAGTATAATGATAATGAATTATAGTGACTCGAAACAAAAAATACCATGTGAAAAAAATCAGATAAAACATTCTTATGATTCCATTTATATATTCTTTGAAACAAGACAAAACTATAATAGTGTTTGTAAATACATATTTTAGGGGTAAAATTTTGAAGAAAACCAAGTAACTTATTTTCACAAAAGTCAGGATGGAGATTTTAGAGAAAAACAGATGAGAAGAGGCATAAGAGACTTCTAGGCACTAAAGAGGTTTTTTTTTCTTGACTTAAGAGTTTATCTGGTTATTCACTTAGTCATAATTCATTAACATGTACTTTGGGGGGCATTTTTCTGTATATGTGTTATATTTCACACCCCCAAAAAAAACATCCTAAAATATGATTCCATATGCTCATTTTTCTTCTGTTTCATATGAAAATTAAACAGAATTTAATAAAAATTTATTCATGATTCTTAATGGAAATGCCGGAAGAACTCTATCTGAATCAGAAAAGCAAATGGAATACAACCTCTGGTTACTTCTTTTTTTTTTTTTTAAAGATTTTACTTATTTATTTGAGAGAGAGAGAATGAGAGAGAGCACATGAGAGGGGTGAGGGTCAGAGGGAGAAGCAGACTCCCTGCCGAGCAGGGAGCCCGATGTGGGACTCGATCCAGGGACTCCAGGATCATGACCTGAGCCGAAGGCAGTCGCTTCACCAACTGAGCCACCCAGGCGCCCAACCTCTGGTTACTTCTATGTGGTTATGTGACGTTTAGCTTCTGTGAGTATATTTTATTCCATTGTGTACCTACCACCAGTGGTTATTTCAAAATGCATAGGTGTACTCATTATGACTCTTCTGAAAGATGAAATACCAAAATTATTGTTCCCATGTAAGTCTATGTTACTTTTTCCTCCTAGGATATACAACTGTCAAAAAGAGGTATTACTGGACATGATGTATCATACAAGGATGAAGTAATTTGTTTCATAAAAATATTGCCTGAATATTTAATATTGTTATGGACCACCATAATAATGGTGCTTATTTTCCGTTGACTGGGAAGAACTAAAATCTATTTCTTTACGGACAGTTAAGAAAATATGTCCGATATTATCTGTCTGATGTAGTCCTATTACTATTTTTACTCACTTCTAATAAAGGGAAGAAATGCATATGTGTATATATTCTATTAAATATAAGGACATAGCTATTCTAGTCAAGAATTTAGATATCAGTTTAAATTCAGAACAGTTGGGGCACCTGGGTGGCTTAGTTGGTTAGATGTCTGCCTTCTGCTCAGGTCATGATCTCTGGGTCCTGGGACTGAGCCCTCCACATGGGGCTCCCTGCTCAGTGGGGAGTCTCTGCCCCTCCTTCCCCACTCATGCCAGAGCTCTCTTGTTCTCTCAAATGAATAAAATCTTTAACAAAATAAATTCAAAACAGTTAATTTTAAATTCCAAAGGGAAAATATTTCCAATCTTTTTTCAAATACATTTTCTATACAAATATAAATTTTTATTTTTAGAGTTGTTTCTAGATTTCTCAAAGTATTTAGCCATGTTTTAAAAGATGTGATACATTTTCAATAAATGTTTTCTTATCGAAGTTTAATAGGCCTCACAAATAAATTCAAACTTGGTAAAAGTATAGTTTGTCTTTGAAAAACATAAACTTACAACATTTTAAAAGATTACAGGCTTATTATTTAAGTCAAATAATGTGAGATTGACAATAATAACCAATGAAAATGCATTATTTGTATATAAGCAGAGGCTTATAAAAGCAGAAAACTGTACCCTTAGGATAAATAGGCCTCTAACAATAGGAAATTTCAGGTCAATTTTAAGCTTGGCTATAAATAGGTAAATGCTTGTATGAAATATAAATTATTGGTGTTTGAATTAATATTTTGTCTCATCAAGGAATGTATTCCTCATCACCACAGGATTTGGTTCCAATCTATAGTATAAAAAACACAATGCATAAAAATATTTTACTTCAAGCCAGTAATATAATTATTAAGTAATTAACCAATAGGCATTTATGGATGGTAATTATTTCTATTTAAATAAATACAGCCCTTGGTTAGTACACACGCACACACATAACCATATAGATATATAAACTGTAAGCTAAAAAGGTAAGAAGTTTGCCTGATTAAAGTTAATATCCCTAACTAGAAATAATTCAATGAAAATTACTTTTTCTTATTAAGTTAGGGAGAAAACCTCCAACAAAGTGATGAATATTTTCTTGACTAGAATTATTATTCTTGGTAATGAGCAGTGTTCTATGAAAATGAGGATTTAATATGTAACCAATTAGCAAAAAAATTAAGCCAATTACCAAACACAATTTTCCATGTTAAACATTAATTAAATTCTGCAGTATTTTTAATAAATGTAATATAAAGTGAATTAAAAGAAAAGTTCAATTTAACCTATTAATCAAAATAGTGTTTATCATTTTATATCAATATATTTTTATCAGAAAAGTGTTATATGTGATAATTTACTTATGCATTATTTTAAGGGCTAATTTACTATTTGGGATTCTAATCATATTTTATGCAGCAGAGAAATAGATGTGTTTTGTAATTAATGTCTAGTTGACACACAACTAAATACTGAATGGAGTAATATGGTAGAAAGGAGCCCATGCAAGATCATTCATTCAGTGAAAAATGATAGAATTATAGAAATCAGTGTAAGCACCAAAGTCAATGTTTTTGTAACAATGAATATGAATGTAGCCATACATTTATACGTGTTCATAATATGGACATAGAAAGTCACATATACACACAGAAAGTAGCCTATAAAAATAGGTATAAAAAAACTATGATCAGAATCAGTGGTTCTCAATTCTGACCATTAGAAACAACTGGGGAGTTTAAATGGTGTAGGTCTCACCCCAGTTCTGCTTCAGCTGATCTCTAGGAGGGCCTACAAGCCCCATCTCCCATTTTCTAACTCATAGGATAAAGATTTATTCACTGTGCGTCAGTTGCTTGTCTCTCATCCAATAAACTGGAATGTAGGGCAGCCTCCCTCTCTCAGATGCCCACTCAGCAGGAGTTGTGAGAGAAAGGGGGTAGAGAATACAGACATCCTCATGGTACCTTTTGGTACCTGTTATGGTACCAAAAGCAGCGATCAGTTTTCCTATGTGCCAGAAAAGTAAACATGTAAAAGACAACATAAGAGAAACCCAGACTTGATTGGTAACAGCTCAAGTAAACTAGAAGAGTAAGCCTTAATACCATCCCTGCTTTTAAAGTAACTAGACAGGTGACCTCAGTGCCTTCATGTAAAAAATGGGGCTCCAGTGATTGCTAAGAGGATGACCACCTGAGAATCCCATTGATTCTATAATCCTAGGGCAGAGAAAGATAAAAATGTTACCAAGCTGATGACTTCTGACAAGGAGGAAACTGACGCTCTGTGGGTATAAAAGTGCAAGAGAAAGTGACTTCTGTCAACTTGTTTTTTTATGACTTCATAACAGTGTCACAATAGGAATGAAAGAACGGTATTTTGGCGGAGAGAGGCTTTGATTTGGGGAGCATACACATTTCATTTTATAGCTCAATGATCTAATTCTTCCCTGGCAACCTTAACATTGTGTATCTGTCCATTTTAATTCCTAGTAGTGAGTTGGCTTTCAGCAGATTTGAACCACTTTAAAAATTAGTAGCTTCTACAAGGAGATGAATGGCAATTGCGTTGTTCTCTCTAAAACTAAATTAATATGGAAAAATGACTGGTTTCAGTAAAATAAGAAACAAAATCTATCAAAAATTGGATTGATTTCATGCACAATGGGAATGTTATTGGAGATATTATCTCAGAAACTAATCAACAGCATTCAAATGCCATGCAATACTTTGCTAATTAAAACCTTTAGGGATAGGAATTTAAGTAGGATAAGATCTACCCAGATTTGACAGAAGGAACATTAGAAGTGAATAGGAATAGGTGGGGGATGACTAGAAATTTTCGTGTCAGTTAAGACTGAATATTTAAATCCTACTAAAATGCTAGTATTTTGGAACAGTAAATAAAGAATCACTTATTGAATAATAGATAATGAATGCATTTACAAAAGAATAATAACTTGATAATTTTTGGAATTTAAGAAATGAGTGATAGTGGTGAGAGAGGAGATGGTAAAGTATTTGTAAAGATCATATTGGTAACTTCCTTGAATGTAAGATCATTACAGAATTTATTGAAGATTTCAATATGGAGACAGAAATGGGAATAAGTCAATTATAAACAATGAAAGACTTCACTCTTTAATGTGTTTTGTTCTTTGAAACTTCGGGCTACATTATTTTTCCTATCTGTATGTGTATGAAGCATAAAATAAGGTATTTATATTAAATACCCCTAGTTTATTCTGAGGCTAGTAATTCAGTTATTTCTTTACCTTTTGTGTTGAAATTTCTGGATTATCTATTTTTTAGATGGCTGTACTTGTAATGTTTATATTTTAAGGAAACAAAAAGTAATTAAAATTTTAATTTTAGTTTCATATATATTGTTAATAAACATATTTGTAAATATTTGCTACAGTTAGAGGTAAAATATAGATTTTGGTATTCAAATGTAATTAAGATTAAGACTAAATATTCTTGATATAAGTCTTACAGAAGGGATTAAAATATTATGCCAATTTGCATTATAGAAATTCTGAGGCACCTACATATGGCATATGAGCAGGAAAACAACTTTTAAATAGAACCTGATTAAATTTTCTTTCTGAAAATTTCAATGGAGTTAATTAATGGAATATAATTAGGAGCAAAGCACTTGCTAAGCAAAATACTCTTATAATTCTTATTTCAAAAAACTGAGAGAAAAAATAAAATTGACCATTCGCATCTATTTACAAGCAGACTCTAAATACTATAGCCAGCCAGTGGCTTATTAGGTAGGTATTATTTGTATAAAAGTTTGTCCTGTCAACAAATTATCACCAGGATAGGCAAGATAGGTTAATCTAGTGAAGAATTAAGTATAGCAGGCAAATGACTTGTATGTGCAGAATGGTGGCTTTCCCTATTCCATGGTCATGAGCATATTATCCTCTATTACCTTCTAAAAGATTTAGATCTAAATCTAAAAACTACCTGATTTTTGCATTTGGTATCAGATTTTACTATTTTCATATAGAAATGCCATTGCCCTACCATAATTTATTAAAAAGATTAACCTTTCCCCACTGTTCAGCAGTGCCAGCTTTGTAACTAAATATCCACAAAACTATGGGTTTTTCTCTGGACCTCTATTTCTTTTGATCTATTTTCCAATTCTTATGACAATATCAGTGTCTTAATTACAGTAATATTATAATAAGTCTTAGCTGATAGAGCAATTCCTTCCTACCTATTCTCCTAGTGTCTTGGCTACTTTGGGACCTTTTCTGTCTATGTAAATCTTATAATCAATCTCAATCTCTCCCCTCCCCCCCCCAAAAAAAACCCCAGGATTTTACAATTTGTATTGGGATAATTTAGACCTTTTCAATACTGAATCTTCTAATGTATGAATATACATTTTCCTCCATTTATTTAGACCTTCTTTCTCTTGATACTACTTTTACAGTTTTCTATATAGAAGTCTTACATAGGTTTCATTGTATTTATTCCAATATATTTCACATTACTTATGTTATTCAAATGTATTCTTTTTATTTCATTTTCCAAAGTCTTACTGTTACTATTTGGAAATACAGTTGCCCAATTCATCTGTTAATTCTAATTGTTTAGATTCTGTGGGGTTTCCGAGGTACATAATCATATTAAAGGCAAATGATTACAATTTCATAGTTTCCTTCCCAATTATCTACATTTTACTTCTTTTTTACATCTTAATACAATGTGTGGACTTCCAAACAATGTCAACTAGGAGGGGAGATAGTGAACATGTGATCAGATCTAAAAAGAAAAACTTTTAATAATCCTTCATTACCATGTTATTTTCTGAAGGTCTTTGAAGATACCCTATCTCAGATTAAAGAAATTTCCTTTTACTCCTAGTTTACTAATAGTTTTATTTTAATGAATGAATATTGAATTTTATTGAAAGCTTTTTTCCTGTGTCTATTGAGCAGGTTGTGTGATTTGTCTCCTTTATTAATGTGATGAATTCTAATTTCATTTAGAATTTTTGTTTCAGGGTTTATGATTTAGCTGTACTTAATGATGTTATCTAATTTTACCATCAAGTTTATGCTGATCTCACAAAACAAGTTGAAATATGTCCATCTTTTAGTAAAATTTACCCATTTGAGATGGGAAAGTTTGTGTCTTTGCATAAGTGTATAAAGAAAGGTAATGACATATTAAAATTCCTTAGTAATTATTTAGATTTTCTATTTTTATGCTAGTTTTAACAATTTACTCATTTCCTCAACATTTTCCAATACATGGCCATAAAGTTGCTCACAGTATCACAGTTATCTTCTTGTTACCTGTTTAGTCTCCAGATCTGTAGTAATGTTCTCTTTTTATATTTAGGCCATTTGTGTTTTCTCTCCTTTAATTTATCTTGCCAGGGGTTTACCAATTCCCTTAATTGGTAAAATAAATAAATAAATAAATAAAAAATTCTAATTTGCTAATCCTCTCCATTGTTATACTATTCTACTAGTTTCTATGCTTTTGTATCCTTCATATGATTTTCTTTAGATATAATTTACTAGTCTTTTTCTAATTTCTTAAGGAAATTTAGTAATCCTTACTAATTCTTTTCAATCTCTTTTCCCCTTAATATGTACATTTATGTCTACAAAGGACCCTCTAAGCATGACTTTTCCTGCATCATGACTTTTCCTCCATCATACAAGTTTTGATTTGTAGTATTTTTACCATATTTTAGTACAAAATATTTTCTAATGCCCATTGAGATTTGTTATTTGGACCATGGGCCATAAAGTTTGGGGTTTATATAATGTAATGGGTTCAAGAGTATTAGAAAGTGTTCAAACATTTCTGCAGATTTGACTTTTGTCACATTTCTCCTTTTTTCAGACTCCAATTACATACATATGTACATATATATGAACTTTATTCTCTATATGTCCTATCTATTTTTGTTTTTCATCTTTAACTTTCAGCTTTGTTTTGGATAATTCACTTATTCTTATTACCAATGTCTACTGGTTGATAATACTAAAAATATTTAGAAGTTGAGTTTATTTCATATTTTAATGTCCTTTTATAGTTATTATTTGATAAAATTTTAGTCTTATTTTTTTTTACTCTTTTTGAATATAGTATAGCATTTCAGAGCCTGTATCAAACACATCCATTATCTGAAGGTCTTCCTCTTTATTGCTTCTGCTTGTTATCATTCAGGTTGTTTTGTCTACTTATCTGCCTTGTCATTTTTTGTTTTATCTCAGACATTGTGTTTGAAAAATCATTTGTTGAAATAATGTAAGAACTAGAATAATGTTATCTTCTTCCAGAGAGGATTTACATTTGCATTTGCCAGGCTCCTAGGGACACTAATAATCTAAGACTGCCTTAGTTGAATTTGAAGCACAGAAATTATTTAATGCTAGACTTCAGACTCTGAGCGCTTGTCTACTTGTCACTGAGACTGACTTCTGTGGTGAAACTCTTTGAAATTCCACCTCAAAGCACAAAAGTATTAGTAGGACCACATCAGGCCCGAATTCCAACTTTGTGCCTATATACTCATGAGCCTCTCAGAAGTGCTTTTCAGACTCTCAAAGAACATTACCTCTTGCCAAAATCTGAATGCATTACTAGGACAAATTCCAGGCTCATCTCTCCAGATTTCGGGCTTTTCCCTAATCTTAGCTCTAGAAATCTTAAAAATATTGTTAGATCTTTGGTATCCTCAAATATATGTACTTTACATGTTGTTCAGATTTTCCATCCTTTGTGAGAGGTATCTTCTGAATTCTCAAAAATAGAAATCATTAAACCATTTTGGAAGAGTCTTGTGTACCAGGCTGAGGAAATTAAAGTTAATCCTCTAGGCAGTGAGAAGCCACAATATGGCCTATAATTTTTTTGAAAAATTTATATAGATAAAATATACACCAAAAAAATGGTTTCAGAAAAGGATGAGAGGCAGCAACTGTATGTTGTAATCATCAGCAATGGTATAGGTGGTGGGTGTAAGAGACAGGACTGTAATCCACACTCCAGAATGAGACACTATATATTTTGGAAATAGATATAGTGAAATAAAACAAATATCGAGTCTTTGTGACAAGGAGAATGGAAAATCAAGGTAAGTATGTGGGAAATTGGCACTGTAATATTTACTATAACTTTATTTTTAATATGTTTATAATACAAGTGTAAAATTCTCTGGAGATATGTCAGCAAGTAATTAGAAAAGAGAATTTGGAGCTAGATCCTGAGATCTGGAAACTATTACCTTAGAGACAAGAGCTAAAATCATGGAAATAGACAAGAACCTAGTTTTAGCCCCAGCTCTGCTATTGAACAATCATAAAACTACTTACAGTAATAATGAAATCTGTTTAAAAAGTGTCCTGTGTTATCCTAATTCCTGACTCACCTGTAAAGCAAACTTTACATCTCTGATCCAGAAAAAATGTTTTCTTTAGCATACCTGAGAAAATAAAAATCAATATTCCTACTGTACAGATCTGAGTAATAGTAAAAATTTCTACTTTAAACCATATCATTAATTCAGTGTTGTGAGACTATGCAGATTTGGCATCATAGTCTATCATGCCTTGTAATGTCTTTTCCATCTGCATTTGGCTTTATAACTTTAACAACATTCATCAAACAAGAGATCTCCCTTTTCTCCAAAGAGCTCTCTCTTTCGAGGAATGGCATTATTTCAATGAAACAATGTTTTTAAATGAGGTAACGGAGTTTCACAATGGTTTAGAGACCAGTTCAATGTCATTAATTGATGTGAATTTCACCCCCTGGACCTGTAAGTTTATGTACTTTCTACAATATGATCATAAGGGTGATGAAAGGATAGTAAACATTAATCAAACAATTAAGATATGCTTGGGACTCTGTGCATTTTATCTATTCTATCTTTAATTTATTTATCTTTAGATAAAGAAAATAAAACTTTAAAAACTTTACCAAGAGAGATCAAGTAACTTGCTTAAGTTTACATATTAAGAAATAAGGAGGCAAATTACCATTCAGATCATGAGCTGAATGATTGTAAACCTCAAGCTCCTAATTTATGTTAACAAAAATGTAAACTGACAAAAAGTAATGGAAGAGAAAGAGTCTATAAATTTAAAAACTGTATAATTGTGGAGAAGATAAAACTTTGAAAATTGTATATGCTGTTTATATGCATTAATGTTTTTCATATATATTCACATATATGGCATATATAACAAATTTTATATATAGCAGCACAATTTCACTCCACAGTGTATATACATCTCTGGATCAGTTCAGTGACACAGTTCAAAAAGCAAATATAAAATTTTCACCATAACAAAGTAGCATTTATTAGCTGGAAAAATATGAGTGTTCATTTAAAATTTAATCTATTTCAACTAGTAACTATTGAAAGATTTTCCTTGTGCCAGATACTGTACTAAGCAATGGGGAAATAAAGATGAATAAGAACGTACATATAGGCAGAGAAGAGGTATATACGCTATGTGATAAGTGCAACTCACAGTGCTCTAGGAGCACAGAAATACTGGGAAGAACAAAAGCTTTCGGGTGAGTTTGGGGAATGAGATATGAGCCACACTTTAAAGCTGCCAATAGGTTTACCATATAGAATAGATGGAGTGGTCATCTCAACAAAGGAGACAACAGGAGCAAAGGCTCGGATGCCTGCATGTACAGAGCATCCTCTAGGGGGTGCCCATGGGTCCAAGCCTATCAAATATGTAAGAGAAAACGTTGTAGGATCTTATTGCCTGGCTTAAACTGTGGGTCAAATATGTAATAAAAACAATGAAAATATGCTTAGATTAAAAGGGCAGGAGAAAAACACGGATCTGCTTTAATTTACCTGTAAGTCTCACTTCTTTCAAACTTCTTAAATTTCAAACTCAACCTTTACTTATATACCCAATAAAAGGCAAGAATGGGCAAACCAATTATCTAATTTTCCAGGTACATCTCAAAGAATTTGCAGATTGGTGTTTTTGATTCCTAAATTCTCTTCTCTTCCTAACATTTCATAGCAACTTATTGTTCTTTCTCAAAAGCTGATGATAAATTAGAGTGCTCATCTGTTTATTTAAGACCCCAACTCATCTTTGAATTGCACAATGACCCTCAGTTAATACACTTTCCCTAACCTCCAGCCTCACAGTTTCAACACTCCACTCTTCTGTTTCAGATAGATCTACAATGGCTTGGAGGCCTGTGTGTTTCTCTTTCCTTTATCCTCTGAGTTTAGTTTGGAGGATTAATCACAGTTTCTCATGCCTTATGGCAGTGTGTCATTATAAAATATTTCATACCTGATGACCTTTGAGCATTTCTTATTCAAAGATTCATGAAAGCTTAGCATGAGGTACATCTAATGATCCCTGTGTAAACACACTGAAAGCTCCCTCCTACAAAGGCACAGGCAGGTGGAAGACATATTTTCGACACTCTGTCTTCAATCTAAGCGTCACTGGCAGTGCCTGACAGGTCTCATTTGCTAAATAAAGTACAATGTGTCAATTTGAAATAAATGTAAATTATCACCTTTCTTCCTTGTTAATTAAGGTCTGATTAATGCAATACAAGCAGTTGTTGAGAGTACAGTAAGAGAATGGCTTTTGTTGCAAAAACAAAACAAAAACCCTCAGATATAAATAATGGTCTGTCTCTGTCATTGAACTTTGGGTTAGAAAGGTTACTTGAAATGATTTGTTCAGTTGGAACATGGACAGATGTTCACATCTCAGTCTCTTAATAAATGAATCCCAAGAAGTGGATAGCAAAAGGCACTGATGCTTTAGAGGTAAGACTTAGCTATGGAATGACCTACACTTTTGATAAATCATGAAGAGCAAAATTCTAGGTTCAGTTTTACAAAGAGATATCCAAGAAATCTAACTCAAGACCTATGTATGTTATTTAAGGATTGTCTTGGTATGCTAACAAGGTGGATTTTCACATGGGCCCCCTTTTTTAGAGGTTTAAGAAATGATGTGTGGGTAAGTGTAAAAGAGTCACTGTATAGAAAGTAAGAAGCTGAATATAGAAGGAATATCATTAGATAAGAAAACTTAATTCATTATAACCTAGAAACCATTTGGCTAGTTGTGTAATCCTAAAGTAGCTAACAAGCACACTAAAAATGCTGAATTGGAGTTTTTAGAAGTAAAAGGAATGTGGACATTTGTAATTATTTGAGATTACAAAAGACAATTATTTTCATAAAGAACACAACTAGTTAATGGCATAGTCCAGGTACAGAACACATGCTTCCAAACTCACAATTATAGTGTTCTTTCTAATTTATTCCTAATTTGGCTACCTTCCTCTTTTATAAATTTTCTCCCTGTTGATTTTCTAAAATAACACTGTTGAAAATCTGGAAATTTTTTAATCTTTCACTAAAATATACTCATATGTGAATCTATTAGACCATTTTCTTAAACATGAAGTTTTAAATGTATGTTAAAATGTTCCTTATTTGTTAATACTGTTTTCTTGGATGAAAATGTGACTTTTTTACACCAAAATACTATTATCTATAATTTCACATTAACTAGATTTGCTTGCTAATTTTTTTCTCTATATATTTCATATAATTTCTGGGAATTACGATTATGTAATTATGATCACAGAAGTAGCAGAGCCAGCTTTTAAAACTCAGATCTGTATGAATTCAACCTGGTAAAGCAAATGGCCTCACTTCAATTAGAATGGATCACACTTTTGAACAATGAGAAGAAATTTATTTATTCATTCATTCAACAAATGGGGCTCTAGTATTAGAATGATGAAAAGGCTCTGAAGTTCTGGAAAATAGTCAGTTGTAATGTGAGACATTCTTTAAAGTGTAAATATTATCACACTCCACAGCAATACCAAATAGATCCTTACTACATTCCTTATATGCTTTCCTTAAAGCCATCGGAGGTAGTGAACCCAAACAATAGTTGTTATAGGTTCCACAAAGAGATATGTATAAGATGATGTTGACCCTATTATGAGTCCTTCATTTAATTTGGTTCCCTCTTGTTAGGGGCATAGATAAAGGATGAAAAAGAGGTCACAGATTCAGAATCTGCTCAACTTAGAAGCTGATTCTTTTTCTATAATTACATCAGACTCAACAAGTAAGAAAGAGGATAGTGTCTTTAAAGTGTCTATTAATAATGGTGTTTGGGGGGTGGGAGGGATGGGTGGCTGGGTGATAGACATTGGGGAGGGTATACGCTATGGTGAGCGTTGTGAATTGTGTAAGACTGATGATCACAGACCTGTACCTCTGAAACAAATTATACATTATATGTTAAAAAAAGAAGATAGTAGGAAGGGAAAAATGAAGGGGGGGAAATGGAGGGGGAGATGAACCATGAGAGACTATGGACTCTGAAAAACAAACTGAGGGTTCTAGAGGGGAGGGAGATGGAGGGATGGGTTAGCCTGGTGACGGGTATTAAAGAGGGCACATATTGAATGGAGCACTGTGTATTATACGCGAACAATGAATCATGGAACACTACATCAAAAACTAATGATGTAATGTATGGTGATTAACATAATAAAAAAAATAATGGTGTTTGGAATTGGTAGAGATTTTATCCAATGAGCCTGAAAAACCTGTAACTCAGTGGAGTGACTACCAGAGAATATTCTGAATGCCTCAGAGATGTATAGTCAATAAATTCATCCTATGCCTAGCCTTAAGAATCATTTGGAAAAATAGCAAGGTGCTCTGAAAAGCGTAAGAAGCACTGATGATGTACTGATTCAAAATCCACTACTACCATGCATAAACAGTCCTCAAAAAAATTTCCTAGAGAAAAAGAAACAAACCAAATAATATCTGAGACTTTGCATTCACTGCCATTTTAATGCTCTAGAACACCTTGTGAGGCTGGTAGTGTTATTCAGATTTTAACAACACTACTAAAGTTCAAATGAAGTTTAATAAATCCAGTTGAGGGATTTGGGAAGGAAGATACTAACAGTTCAGGGCCTGTCCCCTGGGAAAATTATTTACTATGACTTCCTTTGCAAAAGAGACACAATACTATGTAACTCTTAAGACTGTTATAGGACTAAATTTTTAAAATGCAAATGTCAATAATAAATGTTCACATCTTTCTTCTCTTCAACTCACACTCAAATCCACTTACCTTGACATAATGTACATTCCAGTAATCATTAGATATGTCAAGTGAATAGCTTTGTCTGTCCCTGAGGACAGAATGTTAGAAATTGTCAAGAAAAACAAACAAAAAAAGTTTCCTAGTAGTAAATAATTCTGTTTTGAGGGGCTGTGAGAAAGTCTCATGGACAAGGAACAAAAAATGTAGGTTGGTTTTTATCTAATATGCTGGGCTTCCTTCCAAATATGCATTTCACATTTTAAACTTATTAATAAACAACTAACAGTGGCTTAGTAACTATCAACTATGTGGGAAATATTTTTTAAAAGAGGAAAACAACATGTCTATTTACTGAAAAGTTTGTATTAAGCCTGAAGCCAAGGCGGCGAATATGAATCTACAAAAAACACTGAGTTCCAATTCTGCTATGATGAAATAATTTATATTGAATATTTACTCCCAACTGTAAAAATGAACACAAAATATGACACACCTCTTTTCAGGCACCGTACACCAAACAGAACCGAATGATAACCCCTCAGAAGAGAAAAAAACAAACATCTATCCTATTTTTCTCACCGGGAATATCTTCTCTACCATAGAAGGGAGGTGAAACGCAAGAAGAATCACAGTCTTGTTGAACTAAGGAAGAAACATTAAACCTGCTGGAATTTGTGAGCCAAACAGTGAAGAAGGGACTTGATGGGGGAGGGGAGCATGAAAAACTTCACAGGGGTTAGCTACCTGTCATTTGCCAATGTCTGGGTTGCAAATGTGTAAGTCAAAACTCTACAAACACTAGCCAAGTAAAACTCTTTCAGAGATGGGAACTGAAAAAAGATATCAGAAGTCTCACCATGCTGGATGATACTGGAATCCCAGCTCTGCAAGAATAAAGAGACTGCTTATGAGGATGTTGTGCATTCAATCAAGACCTCAGAAGGTAGGAACTTAGAAGCAGGGATCAGGTCCTAGAGTATGGGATACATTAGTACTAAAGACAAAGTGAAATACGCTCATTCTCATAAAGAGTAAAACCACCCTGCCAGGATAAAAAAGAGCTCTCAGGATGTTCATTTCTTTTCAGAACAAAATCCAGAAACTTTTAAAGGAGGATAACATATTTCAGACTACCTACAATATACCATTAGCAGTGGCCATTTATATTAATTACTGCACATGTGAAGAAGCAGAGAAAAGAAACCCAAAATCAAGAAAGAAAGCAATCAATAAAAAGAGACTGCAGAAAAGAATTTTGAAGCAGTCAATGTAAATCTGTTCAAGGGAAACATTCATTATGTATAAGCCTATATAATTAGTTCCTTTTATATTTTTATGCTTATGTATTTATTAACAAGTGACAGTTGAGAAAGTCATTGCTAACAGACCAACATTGGATAAAGATCCATGGTTAATTTTCAGGCTGAAATAAAATAAAATCTAGATAAAAATGTGAATCTATAGAAAAGTAAACTAATTAATAATTATAATTAAAACATAACTATTTAAATAAAAAATAACACATTTTGGAATTTATAACATATAAAATAATAGGAAAATAGTAACACAAAGGATAGGTGGTTAATGGAATTACACTGTTGTAAGGTTCTTAAATTTTACAAGAAGTATTATGATACAAATTTTAAGTAGAATGTGATAAACTTGCATATTATATATTGCCAAGATTAATCACACACATACACACACACAGTCATGGGTTGAAAATAAAAAGCAGATCAAAATGGAATACTAAAAAAGAAAAATATTCAATTAATCCAGAAAAGGAGGGAGAAATAACAGAAGTAGGAAGCAAAAGCAATTGTCTAATGGTCAATATAAACACAAACATATCAAAAATTATTGTAAATTTAAGTTGTCCAAATACTCCAATGAAAAGCTAGCTTATAAGATTATATAATAGAGTGATACCTAATGATATGCTGACTGTAAGAAGCTTACTTTAAGTATAAAGACACAGATAGTTGAATATATAAAGGGATGGAAAAAGTTATGCCATGCAGACATAAAGCATAAGAAATCTAGAGACACTATGATAATATCAAAATAGACTTTCCGAGAGATAGCAAACAAAACTTCATAATGCTAAAGGGATCAATTATTCAGGAAGACATAAAAATGACAAATATATATGCACCATAAACAGGGTTTCAAAATAAATGAAGCAAAACCTGACAGAACTGAATGGATAAATAGACAAATCTTTAATCATAAGATGTTTTAGCAATTCTCTCTTAGTAATTGGTAGAAAAAGTAGAAAAAAGTGCAGTAAGGATGAGAAGATTTGAACAGTACTATCAATTTGAATAGACATTTACATAACGATACCCTTATAACAGCCAAACACATATCAGCTTCAATGCACACTGAACATTCACCAAAATAGACCATATCCTGGATTATAAACAAGTCTCGGTAAGTTCAAAAGAACTGAGTCCTTACAGTTATATTCTCTGAACCTCTAATTCTATGGAAGTAATTATAAAACAACAAAAAATAAAATTCTCAAGTATTTGGAAATTAAGCAGCATATTTCTAAATAAACAATGAGTTAAAAAAAGAAACCACAAAGAAAATTAGAAAATATTTCATAGTGTGATAGTTAAAACAAGACTTAGAGGAAATTTTATTATAATTTAAATTTTTACGTTAGAAAAAAGAAACTTAAATGATCTAATTTTCCATGTTAATATGTTTTTAAAAGGAGAGCAAATCAAACCAAAGTAGGAGGAAGGAAAAAATAAAATACAGATCAGTGATCAATAAAATACAAAAAGCAAAGAGCTAAATGAACAAAAGTGAAATTGTTTTTTTGAAAAGATTAATAGATAAATAATAGTGATCAAACAAAACAAAAAGAAAACATGCATTCACAAACTAAAGAATGAGACAGATCACTACTACAGTCTAAAAGGAAAAAATACATGAAAAGGAAAATAAAAACATTAAAAGGGTAAGACAGTTTTATAAACTTCATAATAAATTTAACAATTTAGATGAAATGGATAATTCTTTGAAAAATAGAACTTAGCAAAACTGACATAAGAAGAAATGAAAAATGTTAATGTTCTATATCTTTTTAAATTTAATTTGTAATCATATCCCTCCTATAATGAAAAACTAAGCTCAGACATTTTCACAGGTGAATTCTTCCCAACATTTAAAGAATTAAAAAACAGCAGATTTTCACTAATTCTTAAAAAATAATGGACAGAGTATATTCTATGTCTGCTTTTATGAGTTAGTCCTAATTCGGATACCAAAACCTGAAAAATAAATGATCAGAAAAGCAATTTTAGGGTGACCTCACTCTTGAAAATAGATGTAAAAATCATAAAATTACCAAAATATCATATCCAGTAATGTACAAATGAGATCTAATGCTATATGAAATGAAGTTTATTCCAGGTATGTATGGTTGGAGTAATGTTCAAAAATCATTTTTTTTCACTTTTTTAACAGAATAAAGAAGAAAAACATGATCATTGGAATAGATGTCTACAGCTAACATTAAATTTAATGGTGAGAATTTGATTGCTTCCCCATAAAATCAGAACAAGTAAAAATTTCTGCCCTTGCCACTTCTAATCAACATTGTACTGGAAGTACTAACAAGGTAAATAAAGATAAAGAAATGAAAGATAAGCAAATTTGAAAGAAAGAATTAAAATAGTCTCTATTCACAGATAACATCATCTACATGGAACATCCTAAGGAGACTATAGAACAAATATCAAGACTAGTAAGTTTAGCAAGAGTGCAGTATCTAAAGTTCATATTTTTTTCAAATATACTTTTACATATTATCAGTAAACAACTGAAAATAAAATTTTAAATGGCATTTCTAATATTAATAAAAAATTTGAACCATTTAGAGATAATGGAACCTTTATCTAAAAACTGCAGAACTAGGGGCACCTGGGTGACTCAGTTGGTTAAGCGCCCAGCTCTTAATTTCAGCTCAAGTCATGATCTCAAGGTCATGAGATTGAGCCCTGTGTTGGGCTCTATGCTCAGCACAGAGTCTGCTTGGAATTTTCTCTTTCCTTCTGCCCTGCCCCCACTTTGCATTCTTTCTAAATAAATAAATAAAATCTTCAAAAACTATGATGTAACTAAATAAGCAAATGGAAAGACTTGTCCTGTTCATTGATTAGAAGACTTGATTATTAAAATATCAATTCTCCCAAAATTGATTTAAAGATTCAATGCTTTCCAAATCAAACTTATGAAACATATTTTATAGAAATAGACCAACAGATTCTACAAATTAACATGGAAACACAAAGACATTAAGACAGCCAACACACGTCAAAGTAAACAAAGTTGGAGAACTCACATTATCATGTATCAAGATTCAATGTAAAACATTTATCAAAATAGTCTTGTACTAATTTAAAAATGGACAAACAGATCAATGGAATGTTAACAGAAAATCCAGATACACTCACATACATATAGTCAAACAATTTTCCTCATTTCCAAGGTATGCCACTAAGAAAGAAATCTTTTAAACAAATGATGCTGGAACAACAGGATATATAAATGGAAAGTAATTCTGACATCTACCAAACACCAAAACCAAAAATATATTTGGGATGAATCAGAAAACTAAACATAAAGTTACAGCTTCTAGAAGAAAACATAAAAACTTGATGACCGTGAAGTAGGCAAATATCTCTTTAAACAGGTGACCAAAGGTATCCGAAATTGATGGATTGGGTTTCATCAATATCAAAAACTGTTATTAACAAAATATGAGCATTTGGAAAATAGAAAAGTGGTGTATATGGAGAACATATTAACAATATGTACATTTGACAATCTTACAGCTCAATAATAAAAGACAAACAATTCAATAAGAAAACAGATTAACAGATTTACCTAAAGAAAAGAAATAAACAGCTTATTTGTAAAAACACTTTACAAAAAAAGATACATATGCAAGGCCAGTGGGGACAAGAAGAGGTATTTGGCATCATTGGTTGAAGAGAAATGCAAACAAAACCGCAGTGAGATACTACTTTACACTAGAGTGGCTAAAATTCAAGACTGTCAATACCAACACCAGAGTTGTTAAGGATTTGGAGCAAATAGCATACATCCCTCATGGGATGTCAAATTATACAAAAACTTTGGAAAACAGTTTGCAGCTGTTGTTATGTATCTACCTCATGATCCAGTAATTCATTCCTTTCAATAGTTATCCAAGAGAAATAAAAACATATGTCTACAAAAATACATATCCAAAAATATTCATATCAGCTTCATTTATAATCACCACAAACTAGAAACCATCCAAATGTCCACCAATAGAATGAATACTCAGCACATGGCATATTCACATAATTAAGTACTACTCAAACCAAACCAAACTGACATATGCAACAACATGTATGAATCTAAAACTTTATGCTCAGCCAAAAAAATCAGATGCAAAAGAACACATAATCTGTGACTGTGTTTAGATAAAGTTCAGTAACAGGAAAAACTAACCTATGGTGATGGAAATCAGATCACTGGCTGTCTTGGTTGGGGAATGGGGTACTGAATGCAAAGGGCACAAAAGAACTTTCTAAGAAATGCAAATATTCCATATCTCAATTGAAGGATAATAGACACTTCAATGTACACTTGAGACATTTGTGTAGACATGCATACTTAAAAATTGTATAATTAAGATCTGAACTTTTTCGAACTCCATGTTCAGTGAGATCATTTTGGTAGCTTGAAATTGCCATAATGAAGTATTTACGCATGGAAATCTAGAAATACCACAAATCAAGTTTTCTTTTCATGAAACCACCACCAACAATCTCTCTCTCTCTAGGTGATTGACGTCATAACAAATAAAAGCCTGAGACTCTTTGACATCCAGCTATCATAGGGACTGAGAAAAAAAAAAATCCTGTCTGCAGCAAATAAGAGAAGAGAAATGAGATATTCAAAGAGAACCAAAGAAAAGAGACTGAACAAGATACCCAATAACAGTGGGAAAAGGATAGCACCACCTACAGAAAGAGGATGAACAGGGGATTTCAGTGTAATGACTGCCAGCTGCTGTCTTTCTTAACTCACCAAAATACCTCTGAAGACCCAGTAGAAGATGAATTTCAAAAGACTAAAAACAATCCTGGCAGAACAAAGTCATCAAATGCCATTAACTGTAAGACCAAGGAAGGTAATTTTATTTTGGTCATTTTCTTCATAGCATCTATCATTATCTGGTATAATACCATGTATTTTATATTTTATTGCTGTCACCCCAGCAATAGAATTAGAATGAGGGCAGGATTTTTGTCTGACTTTTAACGAAAGTAATGCCAGAACCTAGACAATATCTAAGACATTATAGGTGGACAGTAAATATTAGCGGAATGAATGAATAAATGAGGAAGAAAAACAGTATTCTTACATGGAAGATGAGGTTTTAAATGTTCTGTATCCAACAGGTCGGTGACTACAGAAGGAAGTTTGGTCTTTGTTAAGGCATTCCATTTCTTTTCTGTTGACTTCAAGATATAGATAGGATGAGCCTGGTGGAGCTGCATAGTTGATAGTTGACTTTGGGTTAGATTTTTCAGGACGGGACACATAGATCTCCAGTATAGGTGGTGGTTATTCTCTAATGGGGGCTTTAAGCCAACTTTTTTGTTGTTATTTTACTTGTTCTTTTATCCTTAAAGAGAGCTTTGGGAGACCCATATCCATCCAAGCCTAAGTTTTTTGTCTTGTTTAATTAAAAGAGAAAACATTTTGAGCACACAATGATGTGAGAAGATAGCTATCAAGTGATTTGTGGAAGGAAATTTTTAACAACAAAGGAGCAAGCTTACAGACTCATGGAATTACTCCTTTTCAGTGAACGCTGGAGAAAACAGACTACAAGAGAATTGCTGGGGCTGCCAATTTGACCTTATGCCAAAGTGGTGAGATCCTGTTTTAAAGTACCCAGCATTTTCTTTAGCTTCAAGTGAGATTGTTAACACTCACTTCAGGCCTAACTTCACTTCCTGACAAAGAGAGAATCAAAACACGAGAAAAAGTAAAATTTCCAAATTTCTCAACAATGTGGAGCAACCAAAGGTTCAGTCTCCTCTGCCCCTCACTTCCTATGTAATAACCTTCATCCCAACCCACCAAAAAAAATCTTTTCCAAAAAAAAAAGAAAAAAGAAACCCAAAGATTAATCTTTTTTTTAAATTAATTAATTTATTTATTTGAGAGAGAGAGAGAGAGAGGGAAAGAACATGAGAGGGGAGAGGGTCAGAGGGAGAAGCAGGCTCCCCGCCGAGCCAGGAGCCCGATGTGGGACTCAATCCCAGGACTCTGGGATCATGACCCGAGCTGAAGGCAGATGCTTAACCAACTGAGCCACCCAGGTGCCCCTCAAAGATTAATCTTATTGACCCCAAGCTATGTTTTTGTTGTTGATATCCATTTGTTTTTAGTAAAGATAATAAAAATTTCTCCCTAAAGAAAAACATGCCTCAAAAAAATCAGAAAAAAGAACTTAGAATGAGGAGATCATTTCATCCTGAATAAATAAACTTAAATTGAAAATACTAGAACTTTTCTGGGGAATATGCAAGTTTTATTACTTAATGGCAGACTTATATTTTTCATATGAACTCAACAGAGATCAAGGGGAAAAAAGTAAGTCTAAGTTTCCTCTCATCCCACCCTGCATTCACAATGATGAAAAGATCTTTTGTATCTCGTATATCCTCTCCCTTCATCCTACTCAGTTGGAGAGGTCAGAATGAATGGACATGACCATCCATATCTTGGTCAACTTCCTACCAAGTTTCACATATGATAGCTCATTCAGTCCTCGCAGCAATGATATGAGGTAGTTGACCAGAGATCATGCTAAAGTGGTGGTATATACTGATATATTTTATACAGAGGGAGACAGCAGAAATCCAGGAGCCCTGGAACAGTTTGGTCCATAAGCAAACTGCTTCGCACAGGGGAAACATAAACATTCAAGAGAGTGAATAATATAAGCGTATGTTATTTCTAGCTGATCTTTGGCTCCATACTCCAGGATATTCCTTGGGGTGACTTGAACTAGCCCCATGTAGGAAGGCATTTTTGCCTAGACCAGATGTAGTGAAAGAACAAGCCAGAAAGAAAGTTTTTCTGTAATCCTGGATCTTAACTGGCTTTATACTTTTCCAGCATTTTGGAGTTGTATCAGGTCCCCTTACCTACATATTTAAAAGCGCAAAAAAATGCAGAGAGTCAAAGATGTCTGGACTTCTATCCAGGAAGAACTGGGTGCTTCTCTGGCTCACCTCCCCACCCTCTCAGAAGTAAGAAGAGGCAGAAAGAGGACAATGACTGTGCCATTTCTAAGAAAGACTTTTTACCTCCAGCTTCATAAAAAAGAGGATTAGAGAAGTTGCAATCCCGTATGACCTCAACTTTAACTCTTTCCGTTAACACAATGAGTAAAATAACTTCAAACTTATTTTAGCAAAATACCTCAGATTTTTACTACGAGCAACATAATTGCTAGAATGCTGAAATTAAGAGAACATTTATGAATTCATTGGGAGGATATCCCAGTGTCACACAAACACATAGCCAAGACCCATGAAAGATGGAACTTGGTGGTTTTCCAGTATCCCAATACTACACAAGGCCTTTCATGGTAGGACTTTCCTACATTCACACTTTAACATTTTTTCCCGAATACATAGAATTTTTTGGACCACTCCAAATGTGCACTATGTACTTCCAGACATTGTACTAACACTTTTCCTTTCCTTCTCTGTGTTTTCTGTCTTTCCTAATCCTAATTCATCTTTCAAGCATCAAGACTCAGATTGTGTCACTTATTCAGAAAGTCTTCTGTGACACTCCACCTCCAATGTCCTTTCTCTTGTTCAAGTATCACCATGTGTATGCCTCTATTATATAATAATAAACACCAATATGAACAATAATGCTGGCTAACCTATTATATGCCAGACATTGTAATAGTTTATTGGATCATTTTATCTATACAACATCTTTTTGTCTCGATTACTAATGGTATACCACAGATGTTGAATGACCATCCAAGGCTATATAGCCTTAAATGATACCATTTAGACTCCCAATCCAGTTGTAGCATCAGACTCCTGAGCTGAGACTGCTAACTACTATGCTATATTCCCATTTATCACTAGTTATTATATTTTTCTGTCTCTCTCCACTAAATTTTAATCAACTTAAATGTACTATCTGTATCTTTGATATTTGGATTCCCAACAGCTTTTATAGTTTTATACTTACCTTGACCAATAGATGGGTCATTAAAATGTGAAATAAAGAAGCACATAAATAATGTTCTATTTCTTGAGATATCTAGTATTTCAACTCTTCCATTACTGAATGCTGGAGGAAAATGTTGAGAACAAAAGCGAAATAACTCAGGCAATGGCAGAAAGATCCAGTTATCAAGACTCATATGTAGAAGACTAGCTTAAGAACTTCCTTTGTGGGCGCCTGGGTGGCTCAGTTGGTTAAGCGACTGCCTTCGGCTCAGGTCATGATCCTGGAGTCCCTGGATCGAGTCCCGCATCAGGCTCCCTGCTCAGCAGGGTGCCTGCTTCTCCCTCTGACCCTCCCCCCTCTCATGTGCTCTCTCTCTCTCATTCTCTCTGTCTCAAATAAATAAATAAAATCTTTAAAAAAAAAAAAAAAAAAAGAACTTCCTTTGTGCTCATCACTCTATATGTTGACACAGCAGGACACTCAAGAAGCCCAAACACTGGACCTGGGCTCATACAGTCCTCACCCCTGATTCTTTCCCATCCTCCATTCACAGCTGTTTAAGAGAATCGTTGTTAAAGAAATAAAAATATATTATCAGACCTAGTGAGATGGAATGGATTCTACCATACTGGCTTCAAGCTCCTGCATGACATAAAACAGGAGCTTAACCACAGCCATTTCTGGAGTTGCAACAGAAAAATCTCTCTAGTGAAAGATCATTTCTGAACATTTACCACTACTTCATGACCATCTTAAAGCTGATTAACCCAAAACTGGGTGGCCTTTGAGTTACACAGACCTGGAAATACAGCAAGTAATGCAAAGCAACCTTAAGTATATTCCAGCAACCATGCAAGATGTTTCAATTGCACCACAAAATTATACAAGAATCACTCAAATGTAAACACCTGGTAATTTTCTATGTAATTTTTCTGTGCAATTCTTAGAATGTCACATAAGGTAGGCAGAATTGCTCTTGGGCAAATTTTTGGGAAATTCTTCTAACGTTTCTAAGTAGAATTCAGTAGAATCATTGACAAGAGTGTTCACTTTTCACCCACTGTGTAATCCTGGATAAGTAATTTCATTCATTTATGCACACAGATGTGCATGTATGTATTATCTTTCTCTCTCACTAGAAAGTAAGCTTCTTGAGGGCTTGGATTTGGGGGGTTTTGTTCATGGCTCTAACCTAGTGTTTAGAACAATAATTACAACCTCAGTAGGTACTCTAAATATTTAACAAAAGACAGCTCACCTGTCGGGAAAAGTGAAGGTATGAAATAAATAAATTGCTAGATAAAGGATAGGAAATATGAGGGCCAAAAGGAGTGAAAGCCAGAGTCAGTGTTAAGATTGGGTCCAAAACTGGGACCTATTAATAGAATCAAAATTGGGAGCTTGAGAAGACAAGAAATCAAAGCAGTCATATATTTCTATGTAGGGAATTAGGGCACTCTAATCTATTTCTGGTGGGCAGCATCTTGACATCAGCAGATGTTCCAATGTGGCAGATGTATTTGCCTGGTCCCACTGCAGGCTATCTGAAGTGATCAGCATCTGACCAAGGTGATAATATAAGACCAATATTTGAGTCGTGTCATTTCAGTACGGACACTCAATGACTTTACTTTTTTGTAATTGTCAATTCCTAATTGAAATTACAATATGTGGCCCGTTTCCTAATAGAATCAGTTAGAGGTTTTTTACATTAAAAAATCTTCAGGTTTCTTCATTCCACATCCCTACAAATAACAATTCTATTTTTTCCTATCCTTTCAATTAAACTTTTGAAAGTTATCTCTTGTTTTTATTTATTTTTCATCTCAATTCACCATACTCTGACATCTGACCCTGTAATTCCACAGAAACAACCCTTGCTAAGATCACCCTTAACCTTATATCAGGATTCCTCCATATAATTAAATTCAAGAAGCAACTTTCAACTTTTGTCTCATATGACTTATATTGGACAAGTTTAACCATTCTCTTCTTTTTCACAGGCACTTTTTTCTCGATACACATAATAAAAGGTTTTTTGGTTTTCTTCATTATCCATCTGGTTAATTTTCTTCTGTCTCTTTCAAAGGCCCATCTTTTACCTCACCATTAAAGGATAGTATTCCGGGTGCCTGGGTGGCTCAGTTGGTTAAGCGACTGCCTTCGGCTCAGGTCATGATCCTGGAGTCCCGGGATCGAGTCCCACATTGGGCTCCCTGCTCGGCAGGGAATCTGCTTCTCCCTCTGACCCTCCCCCCTCTCATGTGCTCTCTTTCATTCTCTCTCTCTCAAATAAATAAATAAAATCTTTAAAAATAAAAATAGGGCGCCTGGGTGGCTCAGTTGGTTAAGCGACTGCCTTCGGCTCAGGTCACGATCCTGGAGTCCCGGGATCGAGTCCCGCATCGGGCTCCCTGCTCGGCAGGGAGTCTGCTTCTCCCTCTGACCTTCCTCCCTCTCATGCTCTCTATCTCTCATTCTCTCTGTCAAATAAATAAATAAAATCTTTAAAAAAAAATAAATAAATAAATAAATAAATAAAAATAAAAATAAAAATAAATAAAAATAAATAAATAAATAAATAAAGGATAGTATTCCTCCAAGCTAAATCTTACTTCCTTTTTCTGTTTTGCTCTATATTTTCTCAGAGGGCAATTTCATCCACTCCCATGATTTCAATTACCACCTAACCAGTACTGACTCCTAATTTTATCTGAAGTCAGACCTTTCCTCTGACTCTAGACCCATACTTCTAAAAGCCTACTTAACATCTCTATTTGGATGTTTAAAAGGACCTAAAATTCAAGACATCCAAAATGACTCATAATAGTAACAGTAACTTACTAAGCTCTTGCTCTGTGCCACATAATGCACTAAGTTAGTTAATATCACCATAATCCTCATTTCATAGATGAGGAAAATGAGGCATAAAGAATACAAATAAATTGTCTAAGTCCATACAGCTAACCAGTCTCAGATCCAAGAATTAAATCCAGGCCTCCTGGGTGCAGAGATGGATTTCTTAGCCACTATACTACAATGCTTCCAAATTCCTGTCTAAACCTGGTCTTTCAGTATTACGCATCTCTGTGGATGGTCCTTTATTGGTAACTTATCAGGGTACAAGAGAAAGAATTTCATTGTTCCCCCACCTCATCTGACTGTCAGGTCAAATACGTTCTACAGTAAGAGCGTAGAGACAGTTTTCCCCTTACTCCTTTGGAAAAATCTTCAGTTTACTCTGTATCTTATTTGCTCAGTCAAGACACACTAAAAAACATCTAATTTTACTAATTACCAAGGCCCATCTAACAGTTACAAAATCCAAAATATACGACGTCATCTACGTTTATGGCTTCCACTTCTACAGCCCTGGCCCAAGCTAAACATTTTCTCTCATCTTGACTGTTGTTCAGTAGCTTACTGCTTTCCCACCATACACTCTGGTACCTCTGGAGGATTTCTAAACTAAAGCTTGAGTGATCTTTCCAAACATTAATCTGATCAAATCAGCTGCTGCTTAAGCGACTTCAATGGATACTCCCTTCTCTGAGGCCAGAACCAAAATCTTTAACCAGTCCTGTGGCCATTCTTTCTTTCTGCACACTCATCACATTACTCTCTGCCTTGATTCAATCAGACTTTTTCCAGTTCCTTGAATTAATTATCCTCTTCTTGCTTCTGGGCCTTTGCACATACTCCCTTCTCTATCTGGAACATTCTCTGAAAATTCTTTACCTTAGATAATTCCCACTCATCTTTCAGATCTCAGCTTAAATCTATTTCTATCAGGAGAAAACTCCCTTTAGCAGCCATTATGTCAAGTTCCTTTGCTCTCTTAAAATCAGGTTTTTGTCCTTCAGGGCCTTTATATCCGTTTTAATCATCATTTCCTTGTGTAATTAGACTGTGACAGGGATTTTGCCTATTTCACTCCCTGCTATGTCCCCAGCACCAAGCTCAATACCTGCTTACTTTATAGAAAATTAGATGAATGTTAGTCCAGTGAGTAAAATAACTATGGCAATATGCTTTTTAAGCTATAAAGCTTATTAGTATAATATCCTGTTTATTAAAAAATTCTGTCCTTCAAAAGATACTAGTATTTAGTATCTCAGCATTGTATTAATTAGAAAGATCAAAAATCATTACTTAGGTCCATAAATATATTTAAGAAAAATATGAGTGTACAAGTTATGTTTTTGCATACTCATAAATTTTGTTAAGGATGGACTGATTCTTTTAGGTCATAAAATCTTAATAATCCCCACATGGATCAGTCAGTATCATTCTTCCATGACCTCAGATCACGCCATCTGTCCCACAAACACATGGCCTGGACCATAGGGAAGACAGAGTGATTCACTTTAAATGGATTAAGACAAAATTAATTTCCCTAACTTGAAAAATCACTGGTTAGCATTAAATCACATCACATTATATACAATATAATAATGTGGCTTTCTGCAGAGGGGTGATGAGATGAAAGTGTAGGGCAGTGAGAACAACATGAGCCCATGGATCAGACAGATCTGGATTTGAATCTTGCTTCTGCCAAGGACCAACTATACAGCCATGAGAAAGCATCTTAACATTCATAAACCTAGCATTCTATCTGCAAAAATGGAAATTTTAAGAACCTTCTTCATAGAATTATAAAGAAGATTAAATAGGATATAAGACCTGAGTTACAACTGAGTTTTTCCAGCAACCAAAAAATTACCCATAGATTTGTTAACTCTAAATTAACCAGTGTTTAGATGTGAGATTGGTTTCATCTCAACCCCTCAGTTTTCCCCATACTGATAATTTTCCAGTTACACCTTCAACGATAAACATTTTCTATCTAATAATTCCAAAGAGTTTTTGGTCATAATTTGGCAGTCACTTCTTTTCTTTAAATAATCTGACATTTCTCTCTCTTTGCAATATACTACCAACTGCTAACACGTATTACAAATAGTTTATATTTATATTCTTACTAACAGAGTATAGGAATACAGTATGTTTATATTTGATCAAGCAATGGTAGAGATCCTCACTCATTTGGAAATCAAATTTTAAATGGGGAGCAATTTTGTTGTCCTTTCTGTCTGAGGAGTTTTGCATCCTGAAATTAGGAAACTAAAATGCTTTAAAACTATTTCAATGCTCTAGATATATAAGGTAAAATACATATCTTTTGTACTAAACAAGTCAGTCATATGTCAATATAACTTTTATGTATTTCTTATTATGACCTTACATAAAATCAGCAGTTTCCAGTGGTAAGTAATTACCTCCCAAGTAAGAGTTATCCTCCAATTTAGAAGAAAACCACTTTTTCAACTCAGATGTATCTATCAATTTTCACTTGAAGTTAACTTATTTTCTTCTTTCAGACTGACTTCAAATCAGATTATTTGTCAAATTGAATATTTACAAAGGGACTTTTATTTTAGTGTAACTCACATTTATGATAACCCAAAAGCTAAAGCTAGTGCAAGGAGTAAGGATAGGACTTAACATATGTGAGCAACTTGAAGCAAAACGTAATCTTCTTCACACCCTAGGATAACCTCTGTACCTTCAGAAAACCTAGTAATCTACACATAATACTAAATAAATGGTTTCATGAAGAAAGTGGATGAGGAAGATGAGGATGCTATAAATTAAATGCCAGAATGGTCCTTGCCATAAGTGAATTAGGCTGGATTTACATAATTTGTCCTCTGAGGTTACTTATTTCTCCCAAAAGCCTATAGCCAAGAATTGTGATAAGTCTCTCATTCTAAATGGTGTCTGATACTATAGCTCAGTTACTCCTATATCAATTATCTAGTGGAAAATAAAGTTGAATATAGCTTTACAAAGTTTGTTCACCATATTTTGACAATCACTAACCATGAAGTCTTCAAGCCCCATTTGGGAAATTTCATTTTAAGATGAGGAGATTCAGGTGTAGGACTAGGTTATAGATAGGGAATTCAGATATCAAAGTCACAGGGGTAGCAGAGATGAAGCAGAGTTAGTAGGGGGTTGAGGATAGCCCTGGGGAGCGCTTACAGTTAAGAGGTCAAGAAAGAAAGTGCATCCTGCTAAGGAAAATAAAAAGAGCTGGCCAGACAGGAAAGGAGATACAGAACATTGAGAAATCTAAGTTATGCTATTTAAGCAAAAGGTAGTGACCTTCTCTGTGAACTACTACAGAGGCCAAAAAGAAGTGGACTGAGAAGTTCCATAGGATTTTGTACTGAAGACATCATGAAGACATTACTACTCAATTTACATTTTATCAAGTACATTTTATCAAGTACTTTTAAATTTTATCAAGTACTTTTACATGCATTGTTCAGTTTAATTCTCACAACAGAACAGGCTAGATTAGCCTGGTAGTATATTAGAACTTCTACAAATAAAGAACAAAACTTAGACCCACTGATTTGTGCAAGAACTTACAGCTACTAAATGAGAAACCCAGGAAAAACATGGTTTTATTTGTAATAACAGTAACATTAACATTAAATGTGTACATTTAATAAGTATGAGATACTTCTCATTATCATCTCATTTAATCTTCTCAATGACCCTATGAGTTATGTTTTGTTATTCCCATGTCATGGAACATTTGGCTGTTAAGGGTTAAATGCCTTGCCCAAGGTCACACGACTAGTACTTTGAAGGATATTTTGATGGGACAGTTCTCCTTTTCAGATTGTCTCAGTTATTTGTCTGATGCTGTGAGGTAGATGTAGCTGATTATTTCATCCTAATTTTAAAAACTCCCTATTTATCTTATCCCATGCCTTAAAGACCTTGTCTTTAAAGTCTGATCACATGTTTGGCCTTTTCTTCTACCCGACCAGTATTTCCCAAGTAGAAATTCAGGTCAGAGAACAAGCCTTCAGATTCATGTTAAGCACTGTTATCAAACATTGTTTTATAACTCAACTTGGACACGTGGGACAGTAAATTTAACAGTCCGTTGTTAACAAGGGGGCTTGCCCTCTGTTTCATATCCTCCAACACAAACAAAATACTCTTCCCCTTTAGTTTTCATCTCTAAGTCCATTTATCCTTTTGATGGTGTTAGGATTAAATATGCATCAAGATATTTAGTTGATGTGACCTAATTCAGCTAACATTGTGATCTAATCCAGCTAACATTGGAGGTGGACCCAAGTTTTGTCCCTCACAGTACACATAAGCTTTGACAAGTAATTTTTTCCTTTTGGAGATCCAAATTCTTTACTTAATAAACTGAGAATATCAAACATTTGTCCATGGGGCTGCCATGAAAATGAAATGGCATAGTACTTCTAAAAGTGTCTTACACATATCAGGACTTCATTAAATACTTAAGATCTCCTCCCTGGCTAATACTGTCCATAAATTCACAAGAAAAAATTTTGTACAAAAATTAGCTTTAAAAAATGGAGCAGTGTTTCTCTATTAGTAATTTATTATATCATAGTTTCTTTCTTTGAGTATATTATTAAAAATAGAAATTATTTGTTCATTGTTAAGACTCACTAAAAATTCTATTTTAGCCTCAGTACAATCAAGTGACTCCACTGTTTCCCTATCATATTAAAAGAGAGGTTTTAATTTGATCACACAGTTATCTTGGATTTTTCTTTCCCTTTAATTTTAGCTCTTAAGCTCACTGCCTAGATGGCTAGTAACTGGTATAGAACCAGAGATGTGGCTCTGCAAATTTTACTGGCATAATACTTAGCTAATATATGTTGCAAATTTTACTGGAGTAGATCTGATAATTGGAATGAGTGCTTAAGTCAATACCACATTTTGTTTAATTACTTAACCTTTACCTCTGCAGCCAACACATGTCTTCAACAATTAAACTGTCTTTTCCAAATTATCAACCCCCTGAGCTCCTGCCCACCAGATGTACCTTGGAAAGCAGAGTTATATATTCAAATTTGTCAATTCCTCCCTTAAGAGTCCTGGTATGCATACTCCCTTTTTCCAAAACTTCAATTAGCGTCTAAGAGCACACTTTGAGTAATGCTAATTTAGAATGCTCTACCTTCAAAAAATGACATTAACCTTGAAACCTTTGTTATTTTGTGGGGATTTTATATGCGCACATAACTGAAAACTCCAGAGAAGGAGGGCAGGTTCCCCATAAAGCTTGATCTTAATAGTTCAGAGGGTATTACCAAGACCCAGTTTCTCCAGGCTCTCTGCTGGTCTCCTGCTGTCTCTACACTATGGACTCTCTGCAGCTACTCAAACAATGGTGGGAGGGGCTCTAGGGGGCCGAGAAATGAGCAAAGGGGCCAAAGCCTTCATTTAAAGCATTTGTGGTTTCTATGATGTAAATACTCCCAATGTGGCCACTTCAAGCTACCAACATGATGTCACGGAAGGCAGAGTAGGTTATACAATCAGCTCTCATGAGCTGTTAAGGGTCAGCTGACCTCTGGCAGTTGCAGCTCCAGTGTTCAGATTTTTTACATCACCAAGTCCTGAGGGACAGCTCGAGTTTCTTCTTAGTAGCTACTGAGGAAAAGGAGGAAATGTCTTTTCCCCGAAATCATCCACTAGTTTTTGACAGTATCTCATTGGTTTCCATACCCATAACTTGATGCAGTTTCTAGGGAATTAAAAATACTAATTAAAAATACTAATTGGCTTAAGCTAGTCCCAGGGTTCACTCTGATCTGTGGACCATACCACTCAACTGTTCATCTGGATAGAACAAGAGTGAAAATCCCATTCAGAAACAAGAGGACTGCTAATTAAAAAAAAAAAAAAAATCACATAAAAGAAAAACCCTTTAGATCCCACTATCAGCACTATACTACTTGACTGCAAGCTCTATGAAAGTAGAGGCATCTCTATACTCATCTTCCTTTTTACTGACAGCCCTGATAGATGTTCAATAAATACCTGTTGAATGAAAGTTAAGTAGCTGGCACTCAATAGTTTTGACTGGATAATGTAAAAAGTAACAATTTTTAAGTAGCTTAATCACTAGCCTCTCATTAAAGTTTTCCTTGGATTTTGATATATGGGCCGGTATCAGAACAATAGTTTTGTACATAGTCAGGTGAGAGTGATTTACACCCTCCAAAATGATCCACAGTCATTATATTAAATTCTAGCTTATGTCAGCTTATGCTGAGGGACCAGTATATTTTTCCAATTTTTACTGAGAATTGACCCATTTCCATGCATCAAATAATGCTGTTATCAGAAAAGAACCTGCTTGAAGCTGGTAATAGGCATTTCACTTACTGCACCATCCAACTAATGGAGCATGCAGCAGGACTGTACAGTGATCAGGAATACCTGATGTTGGGGAAAACAAAGATCAACCAGACAAGCACTGCTTCAGTGTCGGCAGGTCATTATTGATGAATTTAAGGGTTTTTTCTATATTTGGGTGGGGGGGAGCACCTGAAATAATTTAGAAGTAGCAAACAGACAAGCATCTCTCTTTTATTTCCTCTGCATATAACAGTTTTGCAAATGTTAAAATAGCTACTCAATTGTTTTCTCCCTAGTGTCCTATGTATTCTGTGGACTATGTGGAGATTAATAGCAGCCTGCAATAATCTGTTGTCCTTTGTGGAAAAAACTATGCTGCTGTTTCTGGAAAGAAATAATTGGTACGTAGCTTATAGAGTCAACGTCTGAATTTAATGGAGCATAAAGGGGTGGTATTTCTCATGAAGGAGGCATATTATCCGTTTAAACAGCTTTCAGTCTTGCACATAAATTAGGCCTTCAACAAGCTTTGGAAAAAGAGAAACCACAGAGTAATGAATTAACATGCTTGCATATTCCTAACAAAGAAACCATCTCTTTTGAAGAGAAAGCTCCAGTGTCTCTGCTACATTTGGAAATCTGAAATTAATTATTGACTTTTCCATATTGTTTGCAGCCACTTTGTTTGCCCATTTATTGTAAAATGTATATATGGTAATTGTTTTACAGGAGCTCATAAAATTCAGACTGCAAATGAGATAATGTATGACCAATTTATTGCATATGCCCTTCAGACACAGAGCTACACCTGGCATAAAGGAGAAGTGGTCAATGCAACTTTGTCAAGGTCTTTTCTTACAGCACCAGGGCAAGAAAATGAAATGGTGAAATTCTCATGTAGCTGCAACTGAAAAACAGTTTATATTTTTCTCTCAAATAGTCCCCGTGCCATTTAAAAAACTGGGGTGGTTTCTAGAATCTATTTTGGTGACTATGTTAAAAGTGGCAGTAATTTCTGGAGTACGGAACTTGATAAATTCTTTTCCCATCTAGTATATATAGTAGCATAACTTCCATTCTTTGAAGAACTGACCATACATCAGTTATTAAGCTTGCAATAAATTTAAGGAAAAATGAATATGAAATATACTTCTCAAGTTACATTCTCTATATATCATAGCAGCTGTGTCATCTAGGAGGAACCTCATTCATTCAAGCCTAAACCACTAGGCAAGACTGCCCAACACTGACAGAGGTGACCAATAATCTCCTCCAGGAATGGAGACTCCACACCTACTATGACAGCTTGTTCCAAGAGTTAACATCAATAACCCATTCCACTAAGATCTTTTTTCCTCCACTGAATTGAAACCATTCTGGCTCATAGTTGACTGATTCAGTTTTGTCCTATGTCATTATGAGGTAAATAGGGAGAGAGTATATTTTGTTGAGACTCTTTTACAAAAGACCCTGCAAGATATGACGAAATTTGATCTAACTTCCAACGAACTGATTAGCAACCTAATATAGCTATAGTGCTTAAAGAGGATTGTATTTAAGCAGAAAATATTTACTTAGCATGTTAGAGAAAATCAAAAAGAAACTCAGTCATCTCAAGACAAGGTAACAGAGAACTTTCCAAATACAGAAAGCTCCAAATGTAAAATTTTATATTAATTATAGTATAATGCAAAGGAATTATCAACAATAAGATCATTTATTAAAGGGTGGTGACCATGAAATTCACATTCAACTAAGACTTTCTTCCTTGACTTGATACCTTGAAGAGAAATGTGTTCCTACAAGGACCAGAATTAGAACTGAATGTAGCGCCGTGCACTCTCACCCACGAAGTGCTGGTTTTGCAGAAATAGGGCAATTCACTACGCACAGGAGCAGGACATTCGTTTGGGGGGTTTTGTGTTTTTTTTTTTTTTCCGCTTTTTGTTTTTGGCTAGTAAAGGACAAGAGAGAGTTTAGCAGTTAAAAGAATGTATGTGGGGAATCAGTCAAAATGAGGTTAAGAATTCAAGCTGCCCCACCTGAGAGCTGTGTAATCTCCTGCAGAATCCTCAACTACTCAGTCTCCGTTCTCTCCTCTAAATGGCAACGATAGTACCAACCTCTTAGCATGAGGATTTTATAAGATCATGCATGTAATGAATATAAAACACTATTTGATTGCAGACTATGTGTTCAATGACATCACTTGTTGTTGGCTCTTGTGTTCTTCAAGTTGTTATGTTGTTGTTGTCTTTTAATTTCCTTTGAAGGGAGGAAAGAAGTAATACTGTATTTGCCTGGTATTTATTTAAGGTAAACTAGTTTAACATCTGTGCCTTTTTATACATGGTATTAAAGAAAACGGAGTACTGCAATTGACAGGCAAACAAGCTACAGTAGAATATAAATATTCTTTCAATCCTTTATTCAAGTAATTAAAGAGGAGGGAAAAAAAGAATTGGGTGTGGAAGAAATATTAAAAGTTACTGAGGATTATAAACTCCACTTATTTTAAAAATAAACTAATGGGAAATAAGAAACCCATTTTCCTTTCTTGAAGAATAATTTCCTTTAGGAAATTCTTACTAATTTGAGGGAATGATGACTATACCTTGGATTAAGTCTACTCAAGAAACGTTTTGGTATTTTGGAAACAGGACTATGAAAGCAGACAAACTTGTGTTACTGCCAATCTTTCCCTTACTGGGTGGGTGAACTTTGCCACTTCCCTTAGTGTCTCTGAACATCAGGCTCATATTCTGCAAAGTGGCAATAGGCAATGCAAGCTTGTCTTGAGAATTAAGTATTAGGGTGTTTATGTTGCAAGGTCACACATTTATTTACACTCTTCTCAGATATACAAAGGAGACAGCTTCATCATGTTCTGTAACTGGTCTGTGTTTTCTCTGAGCTCCTTCACTTCTCACCTCACAAGAGAGCAAAGAAAAAAAGCAGTAACAGCAGAATATGATAAATTCAATCCCACCCAATATTTAAACACTTTTTTTTTTTTTTTGGTAACTAAATACCTTTTGGAAAAATCATTCTTTTGTATTTCCTTCCCATTCCCTGCTTCCTTCCAAAACGGGATATAGGGATGGAAAGATTGAGGGGGCTATGTCAATTCATGGATAACCCCATAGTTGAAGGGACACTTGGATATATAGAGGGAAGCTTTCCCCTGACAGCAGCACTTTCCCAGGAGATAGGACAACTGTTATTTTTACTCCATCTGGCTCTAACTCCCTAAAACTGATAAGGAACCATGAACACTGAGTAACTCTGGGATGCTAGACCTCCCTTGGGCCTAAGAAAACACTGTCTTAATCACTGAAAAATCAGGCTGGTGTTAACTACCAGTCCAACTATGATTTCAATCCACCGTATCAAGCATACTAAAATGGTAGTAAGTACAATCACCTTCAACTTTTCCTATTTAAAACCGCTGCCTTTTCCTCTTCAGTAAATTATCCAGTGGATTTCTTCACTAATAATATGTGTTCTCTTGAATGACTTTTTTTTAAAGTTGAGTATATTTGTTTTATTCTTTGCTAATGTGTTGGTATCTTCTAAGGCGAGTTTGGTACCACCCTATCTCTGAATCTTCTATCTTCTGGGAAACTGCATGCAGAGCACTTTGGGCCTGTTCTCTATTTCTTTGGAGTCTCACGGTCTTTCCTGACAATTTGGCCCCATCAAGTTCTTGGGGCTTGCTGCAGATGCTTTTTCCTTTCCTGACCTAGTGGTTTGCTCTCCATCTTTCAGACCGGCTCCCACTACTGGAAGCCTTGACGATACATGTTTCCCAGTCAGATCCTGAGCTCACTTGCACATCCTTGCCTAGCAGGCAGCTGATGGAAGCAGAGTGGTGCTTCCACAGCACAGGGTATGAGCATGGTCTCCGGAGTGCCTTCTATTAGCCAATCCTGACAGGTCTACTATTGTTCCTCAGGTACAATTGTCACATGTGAGTAACTGGTGTAGCCTTGGTGTTTCCTCAAGGATGCAGGACAGAAGCTACTCTTTCCTGTAGTATACCCTTTAACCTAACTAATATAATCTCCCCTTCTGGGACCCTAGTCTAGAGAGAAGAGGTTATGACATACATCTTTGGCCATTGTCTCCCCTGTTCTTCCCATCCCTACCGATAGGATCAGCTTTTCTTTTCATTTGCTTTCCTAACAGAGAGAGAGCGATTCCTTCTAAGTCTTCCAAACTCCAACCTTATGATTTCTCAAGAATGAGTGGACTATGGGGAGAAAAACTGGCTTAATGACAATGGAATATAAATGGACAGGCATACAGAAAATATTAAAATCACTTTACATGTGAAAGATCTGGACTATAGCAATTAGTTCAACATTTAAATTATGATTATTATGCTGCCTAGATGGATAGCTTAATAACATGGCCAGATACCAAGTATGCATTTCCTAGTCCCAGATTATAGTCAGGAAATAATTTAATCTCACTTGACTACAAGGGGTATCTGGATTATTTGCCAAACTTCTAGGGCATCCATTGAAGTGCTACTGATGGGGAAACCATGCAGCAGGGCTCGGCTGGGAAAAGTAATCCACAAGAAAAGAGCTACAAGAAGCTTGAGCCACAAAGATTCATTATTTTTATTTTTTTGTATGGATCTGGGAATCAGATTTGCTATGGATTGAGGGAAAATTATTGTTAAGAAGCTTCTTGCTCTTCTTTATGAGACTTGTTTTTTAGATTTTTAAACCTCAGTGTATCATTTGATTTGTAGTAAAGGCCAAATGGTACAAAACAACTGATTCTAGCCCTTAAGAGGGACTAAATATTAGGACTAATTGTTTTGTAGAAAAAGAACATATACAACATATACTCTATCTGTGAATAACCCAGGAATCTTATCTAAGAATTACAAATGAATAAATATATATTTGGTAAAATATCATGCATGCATGTGCTACTATATACCTGTTATACTCTTCTAAGCAAATAAAGAGTTTGGTTAGCTATTCCACAAATTCGCACTGACTATAAATCATATCCCCTCCATGCCAATCCAAACCAAATATTAGCATAATCAATGAAGGATCTGAGTATTAGCCTTTTGCCTCCTAGATACAAGTATCATTATTTTAATTAAGTAATGTGATCATTATATTATCAATTTCCAGATGGCTCTTCTTTTCCAAATAGTTGGTATCTACTGAATTTAAAGAACTAGCCCAGGATAATTGTAGTTATTTTCTTATATGTCATCCATTCCATCATCAGTACTTTCAGGATGCTTCTCCTAAAGCATCTTAAATATTGCTGGGTTTCTCACTTCCCACCATGTATTTGTTAACTGCTGTTTCTAGTGTCCTAGATCCAGCTTCTGTAGAAGAAATTCCTCCAGATTTAGTGCTTCTCGGTCTTCCTATAGAAGGTACACACTGTGTGTACC